>NW_021703781.1:61164079-61347148 GCF_005190385.1 Monodon monoceros
AGGGGCGGGGCCCCCGGGGTCAGGGGCGGGGGGTCAGGGGCGGGGCCTCCACCGACCGCTAGCCAATGCCCCTCTGACCCCAGCCAGCTCATGCTACTGGCTACGGTACTAACCTCGTCTGAAGGAGTTTCGGAGCTGGCCCGTGCCCTCCTCTCTCTTAGACTCCCCTGACTCCCTTCCTGCCACCCAGCGCTGGGGTCCCAGGAGACGCAAGCCACGGTGACCACACTGAAAGACCCCGGACGCCTGCGGCAGGCCAGGCCCACCGGCCAGAGTCAGGTTAGCACATTGTTTTGGGAATGCCTGACCTTTGTTTTGGAGCTGTGGCCCCGATGTGCTGCAGTTCAAGACACTACATTTCTTTTCTTTTTTCTTTTCTATGCCTGTGAGTCTATTTCTATTTTGTGAATAAGTTCATTTGTATCACTTTTTAGATTCCACATATAGGTGAAATCATGTGATATATGCCTTTCTCTGGTTTACCTCACTTAGTATGATAATCTCTAGGTCCATCCATGTTACTGCAAATGGCATCATTTCACCCTTTTTTTGTGGCTGAGTAATTTTCCATTGTGTGTGTGTGTATGTGTGAGTGTGTATATCACTACATTTGTAATAGGTTTCCAAGTGGTACTCATGATGTGGTTCATTGCCACACTTCAAGAAGCAGGTTATATGCTATTCAATATCTATTCCTAAAGCTGTGAGTTAGGTCCATTTTGACCAAAACATGTGGGCCAAGAGTGGAGAAGGCATGATCCACCAAAGAAAAGTTTAACTATTTCTGATGGAATTTTCTGATGAGACTGGGGTTGACAGAACCAGCTTTTGTTATTATGTGTAACAACTTATACGCATGTTCATGTTCGTATTGTAACTGTCTTTAAAATTCTGTACTCTGGTGAATAAGGAGCATCATTTGCATAGAGATTGTCGAGCAGGTGGCCAGCAGCTTGCCAGTAATCAACAGCCAGGAAGTGTTAAATTTACTTTTATCCTTTGCTTCCTTCTTGTGAAATAATAAAAGGGCATGATTCTTAAAACATAAATTACAAAAAAGTACTGTTTAAAATATCTAAACAATAGTGATTTATTGATAAGGGTTAATTTCAATGGATAAAAAATTGCTGTGTAAAATAAGTTCCCAAAATACATTTCTGTAGGTAAGGAGTATCTCTTAGTAAAAGAACAATTATCTACTAACAAAAGTATTTATTTAGATTTGGGCAGCAAAACAAAAGGGGATTTAAAAGTGTAACAGTGTAGGTCCACCCACACCTGCATAACCATTACTAGGTGGCACCTAACCCTAAGTAGTAGTTTTACTCAAGCATGCACAGGGTTTTACACTGGTCGCTTGCAAATGCAGTTTTTAATAGCTTTTATTAGCATAGTTAATAATGTCAAAATAACTTAAATAATTGACCTTCATGGAAATGCTCTAAAGTCATGGAATGTTTTTTCTTTGTTACAACTTTGCACAATGCGACTAAGCTGTGTGTGTGTGTGTGTGTGTGTGTGTGTGTGTGTGATAGCAAGTCATCCTGTTATTTTAGAGACATAAACAGCAGAACAAGAAGAGTGGTGAGATGCTAGTTCACTTGACAGGGCCAGATTGAGCACAGGTTCTGTCTCTGTGTGTGAGGTCAAGGCTGACCCAGCAGCCTTGACCAGCCTTTTCCTATGAGGAGAGGGTATAAGGACGACCTGGGTGGAGGTAAATTTTCCGCCAGGGTGAGGGGGGTGTGTATCTGCTCTTGTTTCCCTCAGGACCAGGTTAAAAAGGCCAGAGGGCCCATAACACCCTTGAACAAGAGCACCCCAAGCTGACTTTGTCTGTGCCTGGAGCAAAGCCATGTTCTAGAGGGGAAACTGTGGTGCTCTCTGGTCACCAGGAAGGCCCCAGGTGTTCAAGAACAGCCTGCAGTAAAGCTCACTGGTTAGCAAGCACTGGCTTTCCTCAGCCCAGCTATCTCTGCAGGGACGTCAAGGAGCATCCAAGGCAGCCAGGCTTCAAAACAAGAATTAAAATGATAAAAATAGATGCCAGCTATTTCAAGCTGAACAAACTTGCCCCTTTCTTCCTCCCTGTATCTCCATTTTATCCTCTGTGTGGGCATGAGGTGTGTGGGCTTCCAAGGCCAGATGGTGCAGCAGCTAAACAGCCAGAGTGAGGAGTCCAAAGTTAACTGGAAAGTCATGTCTTATATTCTCTCAAGAAGTTACATCCCTGCCATGTTATCAGATGATGAAGTGTTGTCTTTCCTCCAGGGGACTTTTTGAGAACTTTCCCTCTCCCTTAGATTCCCAGGTTGTAATTATTAGCCCCAGAATGAATTCCTAAGACTTCCATGTTCTCTTGAAACAACAGTGGCCTTTACAGTCAACTAACCTGTTCCCTTCTCCCTCTCTCTCCTCCCAAATGTATCCCAAGGTTCACAAAATTTTATTTTATTTTAAAATTTTTATTGGAGTATAGTTGATTTACAATGCTGTGTTAGTTTCAGGTGTACAGCAAAGTAAATCAGTTATACATATACATAAAGCCACTCTTTTTTAGATTCTTTTCCCATATAGGTGATTATAGAGTATTGAGTAGAGTTCCTTGTACTATACAGTCTTTGTTAGCTATCTGTTTTATATATAGTAGTGTATATATGTCAACCCCAATCGCCCAATGTATTCCCACCCCCTTTACCCCCGGTAACCATAAGTTTGTTTTCTACATTTGTGACTCTATTTGTGTTTTGTAAATAAGTTCATCTGTACCATTTTTTTAGATTCAACATATAAGCAATATCATATGATATTTGCCTTTCTCTATCAGACTAACTTCACTCAGTATCACAAACTCTAGGCCCATCCATGTTGCTGCAAAATTTTAAATGAAGATATTGACTCCCAGTCTGTTACCTTGGCCTCATTCCCAGGTACTATATCATATCAAAGCAACATGAAACATCAAGAATAAAAGCCTGAGGCTATGACTGAGTAACTGAGATCCGTGCTTAACTCACTTAGTATCTCAGAAGTTCTATAGTTGACATGAGTTCTGAAGAGCCTACCAAGAACCCTTCAGTGATACCTTAGGTTGTCCTTAGTCACACTTTTGATGACTCAGTATATTTTCAATCACTCTGAATAAATCCCTGTTCAGCCTTGAATGCTAAATGTTTTATACCTAATCCATATCTTTGCCTGGGTCCCGGAATCTCCTGCCCCCAGCTGCTCTAATCATATAACTCTCTGAAGCTCTTTCCTCTCATTGCCCTGCTCCCCACTAAGGTCTTTGAAAGAAATACATTATTAGTAGCCATATGTACAGTTAAGGAAACCGAGGGTCAGAGAGTTAAGTAATTGTTCTCAACTCATACAGATACAAGGGCTAATTTGAACTCAGGCCTTTTCAACATACCACACTTAATTTTCCTTCTGAATAGTTGCTGTCTCAGATTTTGAACTCTTAGAGAACAGTAGTTGTATCTCATTTGCTCTCAAGTGCTCAGCACCAGGCAGAATGTCTGGCCAAAATGGCTGTTCACTAAATATTTGTTGTATCAAAGAGATGGACAGTAAGTGGTGAAGATATTTTGGTTTGGGAGGAGATTTCAGCTCCCCCTAATTCATACTCAAGTTGGCAGCTTCTTCACTGTTCCTATATACCTTCAATAAGGAAACAGAAGTATCTATTTGTGTGGACAGCCCAGGCATGCCTAAGTACTTCCTAGTTTGTGCTTTCAGGGCAAGAAGATACATAAACCAGGACAATTACTTCCACCTTCCCATTCTCCCCTGGTTGACTGAACATGACCGCAGTACCTCTACATATTCACTGAATAGGAGAACCTTAATTACTTCTTTGACCAGTGGCATTTACTTCCATTAGAAACCCTTGGAACCTGGTACTTAATAGTTACTTAAATATACTTAGAGTTACAAAATATCAGAAGATGATGTAACGGCAAAAAGGAATTAGTCTAATTCCTTTATGTTATTGATGATAGTATAAAATCAAAACGGGTAGGGGTACTTGCCCATAGCTATCAAAGCAACAGGTTACTTTTGCTAGCTTGACCAAATTGAGATAGAAAATGACTTGCCCTCCCTGCAATCTATTATGCAGATTGAGATTGAATATAACTGCTGTGGAGAATGTCAAGAGCAGTTAAACATTTGACCCAAAGAAATTCAAATTAAATATGAAAGTGGTGATGGGGCCCTTGAGGAAATACTTCTGCCAGACTTGACACCCCGACCTGTTAAAAATTAACTACTCATTGGTTAATGCCCAGGGTCAAGAATATGGATGTCTAACAAGAAGGGCTACAGGGAAATGCTTTCTCATCATGAACCAGGGTTAATGTGGGCTCTTACAGGAGACTCAGGTGGCTGTAATATCAGGAGTGTTAGTCACACAGCCTGGGTTTTGTCACTTTCAGCCTGGGTTTTGTCACTTTCAAGATTATATAACAGACGGTGACTGAGAGACTTAACATCTAAGGTACTGACACATGTCTTTCAGTTTTCTGTAAATGTATATATGTATTTATAATAAAGAATATAAATATGTATCCTAATGCAATATGTATTAGGATGTTGACATAATGGAGAATCACTGGATGATATTTAAGAAATATAAATTGTTGTAATAACCATAATTATAAAAATCTGTAAACTAATAACTGTCAAATGACAGTATTTATAACGTTGCATCAAAAAATCTGGATTCTGTCATCCTAAACATATACTTTTCAAATGTAATTTGTTGTTTTTCCTGGAAAACATTAAAAGTAATTTATTTTACTGTCTATGCATGTAGAGGGAGGAATGTCATTAGTGTTTTCCAATGATTTTATATCTTTGAATCCTGAGGCAGAGAACTCGGGAGGAAGAGATACTCATTCAGCCTAAGTTTTGACAAGTGTTTTATTTGAGAACTGGATAATTATTGATCTTATAAGACCTGGCCAGCTTCACTATTAAGGCAGGAAGAAAAAAACCCCTAGACTGTCATGGGTACCAGTATAGTCAGGCACTGTGCTCAATTCTTCACACATATCATGTCATCCTCATGACAATCATAGGAGTAGGTATAACTATCTTAATTTTATGGTTATCGAAATTGAGGCAAAGAGAGCTTACATGACATAAGTACCATTCTCTTCCCTTGATCCCAGATGTCTAAGATTTGCTGACTGTGTACACACAAATAAATCAATGACACATTAATAGGGTTGTTAAGTAGCTGTCATGTCACAGCAGTAGTGATACTGGAATAGTCAGCACATCCTCAAGAATGACCCGGCCATATTTAAGGTGCCAAGCTTCCATTAGCAAAACTATTGTGAGGAAAATTAAATTTACTGACATGTATCCAACCATAGATTCAGATATTTTGTATCTTGAAGATATCCTTGAGACCTTTTAATCAAACTATTCCTTTTATAGAGGAGAAAAATGATATTCATGAGGTGACATGCTTTGCCCAAAGTCACAAAGCAAATAGGAAACTGAGACCTCAAGATGACTTAATTACAATCCTGGTTCTCTTGTGGCTATTCCACAATTCTTCTATTAACCAGTCAGTTACAGAATATAGAGACAAACAGTTCTGAGTGGCATTTTCTGAATTCCATTACTTTACTCTGGGAAAGAATATCAGGGATCTAAGAGTCATGCAGCCAAAGCCTGGAGTTTAGAGGATGTGGTGGAACCAGAAGTCAAATACTATTAGCATTGGACACTGGACGGACAGATTATTGGTTTACCTTTTCCCTTATTCATGAAGCAAATCAGTAAAGAGTAATAAACCTCCTAATTTAGAACTGTACACAACATTTTGTAGTAACCTATAAGAGAAAAGAATCTAAGAATCTGAAAAAAAAAGTTATATATATATATTTATATATATATATGTGTGTGTGTGTGTGTGTGTCTGTGTGTATCTGAGTCACTTTGGTGTATGCCTGAAACTAACTCAATGTTGTAAATCAACTATACTTCAATAGAAAAATAATCAGAAAAAAAAACTGACTGTGTCATAATCAGACATAATTTATAAGCTCTCAAAGATTAACTTCCTCTTTTATGAGAGATAACTGTCAAAGAAATTCCTACCTTTAAATTTTTATGTCTTCAATATTAAAGAATAAAAGAAAGTAACCACTGCTTTGGCTGCATCATGAAAGAAGCCAAACTGTTTCTCTGGGCTTTAGGCTTGCTGTTATCCCTCACAGTTAAAAGGCCATGACCACAGCAACCACAAGTTTATTTCTGTGACTCCTTGCAATAACCTCCTCCATTAAAGGTATCCAAAAGAATCTTTTTTATTACAAATCCAAGAGTATGCTTAATGGGGGCAAAAAAGATACTCAGGACAATTTTAGCCAAGTCCAGAGTATGTTAACAGCAAGACTGGGAGGGACCCTTGTCCAACACAGAAAATACAGATGTCCTGCTACTATTCTTGGACTGAGGAAAAAGATAAGCAAATATGTCTGAAACAAAGCTCTATTTGCTAAGCTAAGGACAACTTTGGTTGCAGAACTCAGTCATTTAGAACAAAGCAGGGAACCAACTTTATATAGTATTTTGGGGACGCATGGGTTCAGGGATCGCCAGACATTTAGAGGCACAGTGATGGAAGGCTGGTTTAGAGACTGGCTGACTTTCATAAACAGGGTAGAAATGAGGGTGAAGAGAGTGAGACAGGGTCATGAGATCTAGGGCTGCAGCCTGTCTTTCAATAAAATTGTATTTTGTTCAGTATGACTTTTTTGCAGTAATTTTGATTTTTTAAAGATATTGCTATATAATGTAGGCACGCTTCGAGATAGTATTGGTTTGGTTCCACATCACCATGATAAAACAAATATCACAATAAAGTGAGTCACACAGATTTTCTGGCTTCCCAGTGGATATAAAAGTTATGTTTACACTATACTGTAGTCTATACAGTGTGCAAGAGCATTGTCTAAAAACCAGCATACATACCTTAATTAAAAAATACCTTATTGCTAAAAATTGCTAACCATCATCTAAGCCTCAGGAAGTTGTTATCTCTTTGCAATACAAAGATCACCGATCACAGATCACCATAAAAATATAGTATTGAGTTTGAAATATTGTGTGAATTACCAAAATGTGACACAGAGGCACAAAGAGAGCAACTGCTGTTGATAAATACGGCACTGATAGAATTACTCGAGACAGAGTTGCCATAAACCTTCAATTTATTTAAAAAAACACAATATTGGTAACGTGCAGTAAAGCAAAGCACGGTAAAATGAGGCATGCCTTTATCCTGATTACTGAGTTATTTGGTATCTCCTTAAATTTTGTGCCTGAGTTGAGTGCCTCACTCACCTCACCCTAGTCATGTCTTGTCTGAAGCAGGGATACTGAAGTAGGGCTGCCATTGACTGAGGGGGATTGGTTAACATCCAGTTCTGCAGTTACTTGGAATTCAGGTCGGTGAACAGTCAGTATGTTTTTTTAGAGGGTTGTAGCATTTTATTCTCATTATATTACAATTACTTTTTAAATTTGAATGATTGATTATCTACTACCATGTCTCAGTATTTCAAGCCAGGTATTGAAATGCTGAGAAAGATAAAAGGTGGAGAGCATTCTTGTAATCTCTCTTACATTCTACTCAGCGTCTGTTCTAAACCTGCTCTACTTTCTCTGTATCTTAGACTTACACCCTCACCTCCTCCTTCTTAAACAATTTAAAACATGCTGTCTCCTCTGTCTCTGTTTGCAATCGATCTCTGTCTACAATGTCAAAGGCATAGAAGGCTACACTTCTGTCCAAAACTAATTATTCCACCAATGCGTTGAATCCCATGCTCTTCCATCTTATCTTTTTTTTTTTTGCAGTCCGCGGGCCTCTCACTGTTGTGGCCTCTCCCATTGCGGAGCACAGGCTCCGGACGCACAGGCTCAGTGGCCATGGCTCACGGGCCCAGCCGCTCTGCAGCATGTGGGATCTTCCCGGACCAGGGCACGAACCCATGTCCCCTGCATCGGCAGGCGGACTCTCAACCACTGCGCCACCAGGGAAGCCCCATCTTCTCTTTTTATTTTTATTTTTTTCTTTCAACTACAGTTTAGACTGAAGTATAGTCCCACAAGTCTATCTAATATTATAAAAGAAGCATTAATTGAAAACCTCATGAATCTAGTTTTAAATCTCAATTTTTAAAAATTGTCAAAGTTATTTCAAGTCATTTTTGCTATTTCTGTCTCACCTCCATATACCCCCATGGTTCATTATAAACGTTTTCACCATCACTATGCACATTACCAATTTAGCTTCTCTTCACTTGCAAGAATCACTGATAACCACTAATACCCAAATTCAGTGGAAAAGGTAAAGTCTGTATATTACTCAAACTATGTAAATTTAATACCAAATATCACTGACCATTTAATCTTCGAATCTCCTTTTCCTTGACTTCTATCACCATCTGGATCTTCTGTTTTTCTAATTTTTCGTCTGTTTTTCTTCCTCATTTTCTATTTCTTTGCTCATCCTTCTTTTTTCTCTACAAATTCTCATTCCTAATCCTCTTTCTCTAACTAAATAATACATCTGGACAATCTTTAATATGACAATGACTTAAAATATGTTTATGCTAATGACTCACAAGCTTACCTTACCAACCAAGACATCTCCTTGGTGAATCACACTCATATTTGCACATTTCACAGGAAATATAGGAGGAAGACAATTAGCTTATCTTTAAATGTGATGAGTTATTGGATCATCTCGTTTGAATTATCTCAGTTAAGATGATCGCAAATTCCTCGAAAATAGCCTTTAACTTTTCTTTTACTGTTTTCCAAAGCCAAGTATTAATTAGTTACTATTAATAGTCATCTCCTCCTTTCTGTATTTCTCTGCTCTCATCACTTCTCACTTGGCCTATTTAAATAGCCTCTGGAGTAGGTATCTGACTCCAGCTTCTCTACTCTCCCAGGCGATCATCCAGAGATCCAAAAAGGAGTCTTCAAAATGCAAATTTAACCAATTACTTGATTAATATACATATTGGTGATTTCCATTTTCTATAGGACAAAGTCCTACACATAAATGAAAAGACCTTTCATGATCTATCCCTTCACTCATATTTGAACTATACAATACATTGAGTAAGGTACATAAATCTTAGGGATAAAACTCAATAAATTATTATATGCATATACCTGTGTAAACACCTACAAGATATAGATTACTTCTGTAAAACCCTCTTGGGCTCTTTCCCAGCCAGTGTTTCCCCAGGGGTATCTTCTATTCTGACTTCAATCACCTTAAATCATTTCTTCTTGAAGATCATCTGTAGAACTGTACAGTATGTACCCTATGCCTGTCCTCTTTTATTAAATATAATATTTGTGACATTCATTTACATTATTGTGTATGTAGAACTAGTTCATCCTGACAATGAAGAAAACTTCTTACTCTGATCTTTATTGAGGTAACTTTTTCTTTTCATCTGTATTCTCATTAATCAAAGCATTATTTCTTTTTTCACCAGTTTATTTAATTTACTCTTTCTCATTTTTAAGATCAGGATTGAAAGTTTTTGATGATTCCCTGACATAAGCAATGAATTCCAGCCGGATGCAAATGTGTCTTGCTCACACTTAGTAAAAATACATGTTACAATCTCTACCTGTTAAAACTAACCAAAATATTAGTTGTTTCTTCGCGTACAGACTCTTTTCTCAAATCACAGTGAAACATGTGATGGTCTCTGACCTGGTGGGTGAATGGAATTATTTAAGAAAAGTAGGGGTCAGAGAGTCCTGCAGAGTGATCAGACAGAATAGATTAAGTTCTGGGGTAATAAGGAGAAGGGTTAATTACTTCAACCAAAAGGCACACCGTTCAAAGGAATTTACATGATTATTTCTCTGTGAATGAAAAATAAAATACTTGCAAATAAGCCTCCTTTCTCGGAGCCATTGATTAAAATACTGTATATATTTATGTGTGTTGTTCTGGAACAGAATGTAGAGAGGAGGAAGTGGAAGAAAGAAAGTGTAATTAACATATACAGTTTGTCATCTGGATATTTTTAGATGATGAAGCCCCCAAAATGTTTGAGAAGGGCAGATATGCAGAAGGGCTTTGGAATCCAAGCTGGGTTTGAGTTTGGACTTAACTCTCACTCTGATCAAACCATTCCTCTCTCTGAACATTAGTTTTATTCATTGTCAATAAAACTGGTAATAATACCCACCACACAGGGTTGTCCAGAGGGTTAAATGAGAGGGTGCCTGTCAAAATGCTCCACCAATGAAGAGTTCCACTTAATTACACTATTGATTAATTGAACCACAGTGGGATTTTTATTAAAGGTTCAGAGTATATATTATATATCATTTGGGTTAGGGAAGTTTTCTGGAATGTTCTTCAAGGCTGGTATGTACCATAATCATAATCAAAGTCTTACAGTAGTAGTAGTAGTAGTAATAGTAGTAGTTAGCACTAGTAAATGTATCGGAGAAAAATCATCTTAAACTTTTAATGGCAAAACAGATACTAATTTAAGGTTATTTATACTTTTTGGTTGGCAAAATACATGAACAGTGCAGGAAGTGATACATAATTAGAGGAGTTTATTAGAAGATGCTAGCAGGACTTAACTGTCTGTTTCCACACAACATTTTTCTTTGATCACACAATCAGAAAGAGAACTAGAATTAGGATACGAGTTCCCAAACACTGCATTCAGGTAATCATTCATGAGATCACGTCACTTCTTTCTAGTGAATGATTTCCCTTAGTATCACCATCCTTCTTTCCTTCCAGTTCTTGATAAATTTGACATCAGAAAAGCAGACTCTTGCTGTGTATTAATGTTATTGATTTCAACAGAAATTACAGAATTCAGCTTAGAGAAAAACTGAGCTGAAGAGAAAAAATCCTTTTATGATCTCTTTGTCTTTTGAATTCTCTTGTGGCTAAAACCAGGGAATTCCTGACAGCACATCCACCATAACTTTGTCTAGTTGAGTTTTAAATAACTCATATTATTGGCCTTTTACAATTGCTCCTGGGAACTTGTTCTGGCATATAATAGAACTGAATGTTAGGAAGTTCTTCTTGATATAATATACCTGGGCTCAATTTTTGGGGAAATTTCTTCTGCACAATTTCACCTCCATAAAGAAATCAATGGGAGTCATAAAAAGAAAAGAAAGTACTTGTCAGGTGGATAGGATGAGGGCATTGTGGGATAGGGTGGGGGGAAGCAGCACTGATAGAACATTTGCCAGGGAAGAAAGGAGGTGGGCAGAGTCAGCTTACATCAAAAGAAAAGACTGGTTGGAGAGAAAAATCGTTCCTCCAAGTGAATCTTAGAAAGCAACACCACCCCTGGAATCAATGGAAAATGCTATCCCTAATTGATGGCACTCTCTTAGCTGAAATGATCCTCAAGATGCTGACTTTAGGAACATCTAGGGGTGTGTTTAATTTTCATATTGTTAACCTCAAATTAATATTTAATCCATTTAAAAACCCGTTTCTATCCAGGTTAACAGGCATAACATGGCAAACATCAGCTGTGGGAGCATTTGGGGTGGGAGTGGAGAAAACGATTTAACTCTCCTCCAGGCTTTAATAAGACTGTTACATTCTTACTGAGACCCTCTTATCTCCACCTCTCTCATCACATTTCCATGATTATCTTCTTTGAACTTTGAGTCCTCAACCTCAAAGCAGTGCATTTGAGAAAGTAGTGACACAAGAGCACACATACAGAAGACAAAATAACTCTATGGAGCCATTGTTTTTTCTTTTTTTTTTTTTCTTTCCCTGCCTATTCCAGCGGTCAAGAACGTTTTCTCTCGATGGATTGTATAAAGATAAAAGTATCAGATAAAAATTTAGGGTACCTTTGGGAAAGACATCTAAAAAGGAGAGAAATTCGCAGTATTATTCATGCAAGCCAAATTTAGGCACGCTTTAATTCAAAGTTAAGTCTTGCTATACTATATATATATATATATATATATATATATGAATTTATATATATATATATATATAATGTACTGAAGTTTCCAGACCCCAGAAAGTTCAAATCCAATGGGCCACCTTGCTTTTGGGCTAAAACTCAAATTTGTTAATTTGATGAAGAGAACACTGCGTGATCTGGCCCTTGTCTGTCTCTCCAGACTCACCTCTCACAATTCTAACCTGCCTTCTGGCCACACTGGCCCAGTGTGGACTTTGTCAAATGTTCCATGTCTCCTCCTGCTTCAGGGGTCCCACGTGTTACAGTTCTCTTGGGTTTTACTGACAACTCCCCTGCCCTCCTTCATCCTCTTATCTCTTCTACTTACTTTTGGGAGCATTGCTTAATTTTCATATTCTCAGGAAAATCACCATCAGATTGGGTTCCCTTATTTTGCTGTGAGTTCCCATATGACACAGCCCTTTTCCTGTAAAATAGGTGTAATTAAATATAGTCACACTAGAAAATATATGAATGTGTCCCTTACTAAAATGTAAGTTCCATGAAGCCAGAGTCCTTGTCTCTTTTGTTCATTGTTATACCATTAGTGCCAGCTCAGTGCCTGTTGCATTGTGGAACCCTGCATTCTTTTGTTGAATAAGTATGCATATTACAGCTTATAATAAAAAGTGGTTATTTATAGCAAGGTGTGACACATCTGGGAATAGCTGAATAGAACCTTTAATAACCACTGGTTTTGAAATGAGTAAACAAAGTCTTTCCCAAATGTAAATTAGTTTGCCGCCTGCTTGAGTCATCACAGTCATGCTCTAAAAAGCAAATACACGTGCTTCCCACCACACAGCTAAAATAAACCCACATAACCATTTAACTTCTCCTCAACATTCTTTCCATCTATAATCTGTTTTCCTCATTTTATATATATTTCCCCCACAGCAGTCACTGCAATATTAAATAATGCTTACAATATTATTAAAGGATAACAGCCACAACATATATCTTGGGAAATTTAAGAGGATCTCAGAATACTTTTATCTTTGTAGTTGGTAGATAACTGTGATATTTAAATTCAAGTTGACAAGTGCTTTACAAGAGTAAAGAGATTCTCTGGTATTTCATAGATACACAAAAATCATGTATCATTCAGAAGCTGTTTTATTCAAAGTTATGAGTAAAAGGAAAAGATCAATAGAAATTCCACTGGTTTATGTAAAAATAAGCAATGCTAGTGTGGGGAGGAAAACATAACTGCACTAGAGGTATTATTAGGATAAATGCACCTTAAAATCTGGAGAAGTGGGAATGAATGAAGAGTGATAAGGTCCCCAAGAGGAAGACAATAGGGCTTAACATGTATGGAAGTAGGAGCATAGCTATTATCATCATGCTAAGGTTGAGTTGAGGAAGAGCTTCTAGGGCAGATATTTGAACACTCAGAATGGTAGATCTAAAAACAGGAGCTTACAGTTGCAACATTTCTAATGCCCAAAGTTGAGATATGAAGCTCAGCAGTAGCTAAAGCACATACACCGGAAACTGAATTGCCAAGACCGAATGGGCAAATAGGAGGGTTCACCAAGGGAGCGTCAGTGAGAATGGGCTAACGGAACCAATTCATGAAGACTTCCATCATTCCTCCAACAAAGAGTAGTCCCTTCACCCGGATACCCCTCGAATTCACTGTCCATTTTACTCAGATGGTAATGAAGTTTTGATACTTTAGGTGATCATTTTATTAATTAATTTATTTATTTTTAGCATCTTTATTGGAGTATAATTGCTTTACAGTGGTGTGTTAGTTTCTGCTGTATAACAAAGTGAATCAGCTATACATTTATAGATCCCCATATCTCCTCCCTCTTGCGGACACAAAGCACGGAGCTGATCTGCCTGTGCTATGCGGCTGCTTCCCACTAGCTATCTATTTTACATTTGATAGTGTATATACGTCCATGCCACTCTCTCACTTTGTCCCAGCTTACCCTTGCCCCTCCCTGGGTCCTCACGTCCATTCTCTGCATCTGTGTCTTTATTCCTGTCCTGCCCCTAGGTTCTTCAGAACCATTTTTTTTTTTATATTCCATATATATGTGTTAGCATACAGTATTTGTTTTTCTCTTTCTGACTTTACTCTGTATGACAGTCTCTAGGTCCATCCACCTCACTACAAATAACTCAGTTTCGTTTCTTTTTCTGGTTGAGTAATATTCCATTGTGTATATGTGCCACATCTTCTTTATCCATTCATCTGTCGATGGACACTTAGGTTGCCTTCAAGTCCTGGCTATTGTAAATAGAGCTGCAGTGAACATTGTGGTACATGACTATTTTTGAATTATGCTTTTCTCAGGGTATGCTGGGTCATATGGTAGTTCTATTTTTACTTTTTTAAGGAACTTCCATATTGTCCTTCATAGTGGCTGTATCAATTTACGTTCCCACCAACAGTGCAAGAGGGTTCCCTTTTCTCCACACCCTCTCCGGCATTTATTGTTTGTAGATTTTTTGATGATGGCCATTCTGACTGGTGTGAGGTGATACCTCATTGTAGTTTTGATTTGCATTTCTCTAATGATTAGTGATGTTGAGCATCCTTTCATGTGTTTGTTGGCAATCTGTATATCTTCTTTGGAGAAATGTCTGTTTAGGTCTTCTGCCCATTTTTGGATTGGGTTGTTTGTTGTTTTGGTATTGAGCTGCACGAGCTACTTGTATATTTTGGAGATTAATCCTTTGTCAGTTGCTTCATTTGCAAATATATTCTCCCATTCTGATGGTTGTCTTTTGGTCTTGTTTATGATGTCCTTTGCTATGAAAACCTTTTACGTTTCATTAGGTCCCATTTGTTTATTTTTGTTTTTATTTCCCTTTCTCTGGGAGGTGGGTCAAAAAGGATCTTGCTGTGATTTATGTCATAGAGTGTTCTGCCTATGTTTTCCTCTAAGAGTTTGATAGTTTCTGGCCTTACATTTAGGTCTTTAATCCATTTTGAGTTTATTTTTGTGTATGGTGTTAGGGAGTGTTCTAATTTCATTCTTTTACATGTAGCTGTCCAGTTTTCCCAGCACCACTTATTGAAGAGACTCTTTTCTCCATTGTATCGTCTTGCCTCCTTTATCAAAGATAAGGTGACCATATGTGTGTGGGTTTATCATCTCTGGGCTTTCTATCCTGTTCCATTGATCTATATTTCTATTTTTGTGCCAGTACCATACTGTCTTGATTACTGTAGCTTTGTAGTATAGTCTGAAGTCAGGGAGCCTGATTCCTCTAGCTCTGTTTTTCTTTCTCAAGATTGCTTTGGCTATTCGGGGTCTTTTGTGTTTCCATACAAATTGTGAAATTTTTTGCTCTAGTTCTGTGAAAAATGCCAGTGGTAGTTTGATAGGGATTGCATTGAATCTGTAGATTGTTTTGGGTAGTATAGTAATTTTCACAATGGTGATTCTTCCAATCCAAGAACATGGTATATCTCTCCATCTGTTTGTATCATCTTTAGTTTCTTTCATCAGTGTCTTATAGTTTTCTGTATACAGGTCTTTTGTCTCCTTAGGTAGGTTTATTCCTAGGTATTTTATTCTTTTTGTTGCCATGGTAAATGGGAGTGTTTCCTTAATTTCTCTTTCAGATTTTTCAGATCATTATCTTTAGAGTGTAGTCAGCCTCATCTATCCAGAAGGGTCAAGTAGACCAGGGTCAATGAGACTGTGGTCCACCTCCCATTATTCTCTTGGCCAGCATGGTACATGGCCCAAAACATGGCGCCTGTAAAGGAGTCTTAAGTTTTAAAGTAACATTGTTATACATCCTAATTCACAATCATTATTCCCAAGTGCAGGTCTAGAAATCTGTTCCTGATAAAGTGTTGGTTCTAGCGCTGGACATCCAGCAGAACAGATATTTTCAGATCTAGCTATGTGATGCAGATACTCTGGTGGAATATTATAGCAGTCACAGCATGTTTCTCATGGAACTACAATAGATGAATTGTCTTTCTTTTTTATTCTCTCTGCTTTGAAGAAACCCTGTATCTTGACAGTGCAGGTGGTCTAGATTTGTTCGCTAGTGTTTACGTAATTAGGCTTGTTTCTAGGTTATACCTTTGGTTTCCTGCTAGGTGTTCCTGTATGCTAGGCTATATGAGAGTTCTGAGAGGATATTTTCATTTTCACATTGGAACCTGTGTTGAGCTGTTCAAAACAATTGTTATTTTAGAAGTTGTGGGACCAATAGATTTGTTTACTTTGTACTAGTGTCTGAAATAAACTCATAATCACCCCTGTCCTGCCTCTTGCCTATGAGACTTGAAATTTAAAGTTTAGGTGCATAATCTGGAGCTAAGATGTGAACAAAATAAATCAGATCGTTAATCCACTTAAGTGAGTGCAAAATAATTAGTAGGAAGTCAATTCAGAGAAAATCATAACATCTTCAATTTCAGCCCCTAGGTTAGATGGCAGAACACAAGATAAACTGAAATCAGTTCTATAACCATTATATTTTGCTTTGTAACAAACTTCCCCAGAACAGAATGACATTAAAAAACACCTTCTTGTATTGGTGTGACATTACATGCTTGGGTTGGACTCCGCAGGCTATCCTACTTCTTGGCTTCTGGCTTAGCTGTTTGGGGATGAGACCTTGGCTAGGATGACTGGAATGTCTGGAATACCTGGGATGACTGGTGTCTCTCCCCACAGAGTCTCTTATCTACCAGTAGCTGGACCTCTTTATATCTAAGTAGCAAGATCCCAAGACCCATCAAGGAGCGATGGATAAGACAGTGAAATGCTGTCTCATTTTTTTTTTTAGTAGGGATCACTCCATATACTTCAATTTCCAATACACAATCCTTTTTTGAGCCTCTACATATGCCAGATTTCTTTGTCGAATTGCCCAAAGCAAGCCACATACCTAAACCCGGAGCCACAGTGACAGGAGACTACCCAGGATATGGGCATGGACATAGGAAGGCATCAACAGATTGAGTATCTTTACTGCAGCAGTCTGACAGAGATTCTACTTATAGCTGTCACTACCCACCTTAATTCCCCTGAAAACAATTCACCGTATCTTTTGAGGTCTTTGTTTCTTCATTTATAAAGTGAAAGTTTAGACTAAATAAACTAGCTCTAACACCTTTTCTAACTTAAAATCCTATAAACACATGGCTCAACAACTCAAAGCCTGATGAGGAATAGACGTGCCCTAGTCTAGTGAATATTTGTATATGAATGAATGAAAGATAAATGCCATTAGGTAATGTCCTTAATTTCTACCTATACAAGTTAATTTTCAGCAATGGGAGAGTTGTATGCAATGTTACTTTGCAAATTAAATAAAATAGAGTAGTAACCACAGAAAGAAGTATTTGTTAGAGCCAGACACTATGCTAAAAAAAATTTCCCATAGTGTCCTATTATTATCCTCAACAATTCTAAGAAGGAGGCCTTATTATCTCCTCTTTAACAGATTATAAAACCAAGGCTTAGACAGAATAAAGTGACAAGTCTAGCAAGTTGTTCTCTTATATTTAAACTTATACCTTTCTAATTTTAAAGCCACTATTCTTATACTCAGTATGGAATGAACTAAAAAAAGCCCTTGTGTTTTCAACATTAAATCAGGAGATTCTGAAAATACTAGAAAAAATGTTGTATAAGAACCATGAGATGTTGACTTTTTTTGTGGTAGGGAATACTCTACGGCACTTCTGTTTCATTATTTTTGTGGCACTGTCGATTTCATTCAATCTGTCTTTGTGATGAGAAAAGTTAATCATCACACAATCAGTAGGATCTATGATATTATATGATACTCCCTGCCTCCATTGCTTGGGCAAATATAGTAGGACTGGTCTTCTGACATTTAGCCTAGAAAAAGAATTTTTTTGTAAATAGTGAAGTGTCCCTTGTAGGAATAAAAGTCTGTAAAGTGTATATCAAGAGAAAAGACATATTCTAAAATTTGGCTCCTGGGATTCTGTAGATAGCAGACTTCATCAACCCCATCACATGCACATATACACACACGGCGGGTTCATTAGTAAGTACCCTTAAGCTGGCACTGACTTCATGGATTTTGCACAGGGGCTAGAGTGTTTGGAAAGTGTACAATGTGCTCTGCCTGATCCAAAACCAAAGAGAACCACCCTCACTTAAGGTAGGACAACTTTAGGGTCTGCTCTATACACTGCATTAAGTTATTGGGTTTAATGTGATGACTACACAGTGAGTGACTTCCTAACCCAATAGCACAAGGACTGCAGAAAGTTTCATGTAAAGATGTATATCATGAAAGGATTCAGTCAGCCCCAACCTCAAGCTGCAGTGTTTTTATAGATAAAATCATTGCTACCTGTAAAGCCCATTTAAATCTATTAAGTAAACTATTTTTGCTCCCTGTTCATTCTGTTGCTTATTCTCTTGCTTTTTTCACATACATAAGAAAAATTCAATAATCCTGAAGTTGGCATGCTAGAACTGGTCCCAGAAAGAAAAGACTCAGAGAATGCTTAACTAGTCACTCATGCTGCCTGTAGAGTGTGCACTCTGAGTTGTTTTTCTAATAATGGAGTGGTGGTATAATTCATTCACCCTTGGGGGCGTCTTCACTTGCTGTTCTGTGGAAGATACCAATTCCCCATGACAATGGGGTCACTCAGAGGCTCCCTCTATTGACTTTTACAAGTAAAGGAAACGAAAGAGACCACGTAGAATGAACTCTGATTGCTTGGGGCTGGAAAACTTGTCTCTAGGAGAGCTGATTCATGATTTTGGCCTCAAGAGCACCCTGCCCTTCTATATTAGTTGAGCACATTTGGTTTCAAGTTATACTGTATCACTTGAGCTAGTTTAAGATTAAAAAATTGTAATATATGATAAAGATATAGGTGTTTCAGAGACAAATACAAGCAACCTCAGCCTTCTCTTTCTTTAGGCTGTCTGCCAAAATCTTATTGTGGAATGGGTTGTGCTCAGCGGTATAGATGATACTGACAAAAGCAAGTTTTCCAGTCTCTATTCCCAAGGAAAGGACTTTGATTGACCCAGTTGGGTCTAATACAATGGTAGGTTAGTGGTTTAGTTTCCCTTTCATTACCACCGTGTAACAGAGTCACACTTTCTCCCCATTGCCACAGCCACAGTGTTGGCAGAATATACATCCCTCTCCCAACTGAGTTTGGGCTTCACCATGTGACTTGGTTTAGTTATGACACAGGTAAAGGGTTGTAATAGGTTTGCACATGTAGACTTCTCTGGTGATCTGACGATCCACCATGAGAAGACCACGTTCCACGTAGCTCTTGTACTTTCAGCTGAGGTCTCTGAACAGTCACACCCAGAGTAGACATGAACTGAAGCAGCGGCCTAACACTGAGGCCAGTCTAGATCAGCTAAACTACAGCCAACTTACAGTCCCATGAGCATAATAATAATGCTGTTTTAAATTTGGGGGTAGCTTGTTCTGCAATAGTATTGTCATAATAATCAACGAGTAAAGAAATCAGTACTGAAAGTTGTGTGCTGCTGTAGGAAAACTTAAAATGCAGTGCATTAGCACTGAGAAAGGACAATAGATGGTATGGAAACTATAACAGGAGGCTAGAAAAATATCAATATATTTGTAACAGTGTGAAAGCAAAAATGTACCTCATGAACATAAAGCACTGTATGAGGGGGTCTCAAGGCAGAATATTGAAAAGGTAAGCTGTTGTTAGCTGAATTTGATAAGGTTCACCAAGGAAGAGATAAGCTCAGAAACAATTCTGTTTACAAACAGAATTGAAATTAAATATAGAGAGCCCAGAAATACGATAATTGCAATGTTATAAAATGAAACAGTCTCTAGATATTTAAAAGCTATGAACATTTAAATTCTATGGACTTTAGGACCAAAAACAAATCCAAATAATTTCTTATTTGGATTTCTGAATATAGAAACTACTTGTTCTGATTTTTATGATGTTATACATTTATAGGTAAATATAATATATATTAATTTAGATTCATTATATTTTGTAAGGTTGCCCTTTAATCCAATTTTACTGACAGATGCCTTTAAATCTCTGAGGAGCATTTATCTTGGTAGGTAATTTCTCCTAATTGACACTTAATATGTGGGTTCCATAATTTTTTTCTAATATCCACACCAAAAGTTAATTTGTTTAAAATATTGAGGGCTGCCCATGTTTTTGATGCATTTACATGACCTTTTTTAGTATGGCTGATGGAATTTCTATATAGTTTTTGTTGCATAAATCACACAATGGATCATCTATAGTTCTAATTCCTATTTCTTTAAAGTATAATAAGAAATTGGACGTGTGAAAAAATTTGCAGGTGTGTTTATCATGTCTTCGTAAAGTACACAGCAGTTTTTATGCCAACAATTCTCTTTTCATACCTTTAAATCAATACTTTATGATATTAACTGAACCACATAATTAAAATAGTAAGTGCATAATTGTTGTGGCAGACAGACTCTAGAATGCTCCACCTCAATTATTCCCACATCCCGCTATTCACATTCTTGGATAATCTTCTTTCCCGAAATTTAGTCTAATGACTTGTTATAACCAATAGAACATGACAAAGGTGATGGGATGCCACTTCCATATTTAGCCTACATGAGACTGTGGCTTCTATTGTGCTATCAGAATCTCTGTATTGCCCACTAGGCTTTTACACTTTGATGAAGCAAGTTTCCATACTGCAGAAGTTCACATGACAAGAGACTTTGGGAAGCCTCTAGCCAACAGCCAGTGGGAACTAAGGCCCTTAGTCTAACAACCCTTGAGGTATTGAATTCTGCCAGCAACCCAATGAGTTTCAAAGTAGATCTGTCCTTGGTCAAGCTTTTAGATGAGACCCCAGACTTGGCTACCAGTTTTACTGCAACCTTGTGAGACACTCTGAAGCAAAGGATCCAGCTAAGCAATGCCCAGACTCCTGACATTCAGAAAGTGTAGAATAGTAAATGTGTGATTTTTGAAGCAATTTCAAAAAAAAAAAAAAAAAAGGAATCCAGAGCACTACTGTTAAGATCAAAGACATCATCAAGGAATCAAGGATGTGACTATCATACTTTTTCTGGTATCTCTGAAAGTATTAAGGTGGTATCTTGCAGATCCCTTTAGTTGTACAAAAATATCCAGCTGGGTTTTAGAATTATTGAAAATGAAGTCTTACAGAAGCCTGATACTTACATAATCTAGAGAGCCATGTATGAAAAAAATTGTTGTTGTGGCTTTTGGCATATAGAATAGACTTAAATTAATTGTGCAAATAAAAAGCGATTCAAATTTTTAACCTTATATACAAATAAAAATAAAACTGACTAACTCCAAAGTATAACTGGCAAATGAGATACAAGTAAGATATTACTCACAAATTTCATCCAGACATACCCACTTCTCAAAGTTTATTCTGTGTCTGCTCTGGCCCCTGAAACCTGGTACATTCTTTGCTTCAACTGGATTCCAATTCCTGTTCAGCCTTGAGTTGCTACCATCACCACCTTGCATAATTCCTGCTTCTATCAGCCTCAAATAGATATGGCAGAAAACTGCACGGTTAAGTTACAAGCTGCCAAGAACAAGACTGTTTTAAGACAGAGAAGACAGGATGACTCATCATTTAATTGGGTTCATGTAAATTATTTGATGCCCTAGAGAGAGCTTTAAATAAAAAATGAGTTCGGATCATCAACGTGCAAAGCAAAGGAAATGTAAACATCTTCCCCCTCTTCCATCATTAAATTTGAAAAGTATGGCATCACTGAGAAGAGTATCACCAGTGCTTTATGTTTCCAAGTCATTTCACTGCTTATGAAGGGACTGCCCTGATCTAGGAGACAATAGTGGATTTGAGCATATAGGACAGTCAAGCAGGCGGCTGTGACATCTCTGCAGCAGTGTACTGCTGCCTGAAAGCTCAGTCTTTGTGACTTAGACCATGACAGGACTCTGCAAACTTAGATGTTCACAGGGCTCTGAGGATTTAGCCCACAAGTTCCAGGTGGATATTAGGGTGCACATCTTACTCCAGGTAAGAGATGCTCTTCCCTGGGGAAAGAAATGGGCTGTATGTAAGCAGACCAAGTGAGGAGCTGGATTTGGAAGCAAGAGGTGTGTGCTCTGGAACTGACACGAACGCAAAACACACACATTGTTAATTTTATGTTCCATCTATAAAATGAGGCTAATGCAACATGAAGCAAATGCTTTAACATTAACACAAGTGAGAAGTTTTCTTTTTATATCTACTTCTCATAGTTTCATGTCCAGTCATTCAGTACTTCACACTTTATGCTGCTCTTGAAATCTGTGATACAGCCTCTCCTTGGCTTGGTTCACGTGTCAAATTGGATCCAGAAGAAGACACTTTCAAAACATTAATGAGCAATATAGAAGGAGATAATGCACTTGGGCTGGAGAGTGCTGGGTGTGGATTGCATTGCACACTTCCCCAGAAAAGAAATCTAACCACCTAATCCCTGCTCCTCCTTCCTGGGCTTGCTATACTCTGAAGGGACTTTTGGGCAGTTCTGCTTACAGGGTCCCTCTCTCTGGCTTTCCCCAAGGCAGCATGCTAAGCTCCCCTTTAGCTCCTTTATCTGGCCTCTTTTTGAAAATTTCTCTTCTGTTCCCTCTTTTCTACCCTTGATCTCAGGATATACAGATGATACATTTGTTATAGCAGAAGAAACTAAGTACTTGAGCTTGCAGTTCAGGTCTTACTATTTATTCCAAGTTATAGCCATTCACATATTTGCAAAATATTTGCAAATCATATATCTAATGAGGGATTAATATGTCAGCTATATAAAGGACTCTTACAACTCAACAGCAAAAAAATGCTGATTAAAAAATGGGCAGAGGATGTGAATAGACATTTTTCCAAAGAAGACATACATGTAGATGGCCAACAAGCACATGAGAGGTGTGAAAAATGAGGTGTGTTTTCAAATACATATAACCTGGAGCAGAGATAAGATATGGAATAGAAGGACATGGAGCTCACCTCCTTTCACAAACACACCAAAAATACATCTACATGTGACGTAATTCTCACAGAATACCCACTGAACACCGGCAGATCTCATACAACCAAAGCTGCAAGAAAGATCACCAAGTAACCAGGTAGGACAAAAGAAAAAGAAGGAATCAGGATGGGACCTGTGCCCCGGGAGGGAGCTGTTAAAGAGAAAGAAAGATTCCCTCACCCTGGGAACCCCCTTCACAGCTGGGAGATCAGCTGGGAGAGATAGGGAGCTTCAGAGGCTCAGAGACGAGTTCAGCAGCCTCCTGCAGCAGGCAAAACCAGCACAGATGGTCCTGGCCACCTTGTTGCACTCCCCAGCCAGAGATGTGCATCTGCTGGTGCGTGCAAGGGCTGGGTGCTGAAACTCTGGCTGATCCAGGGAGAGGACTGGAGTTGGCTGTACAGAGACAGCCCAAAAGTACTGGAGTGTGATCTAGACCACAAGTTGGGGTGTGCGCAGAATGGAGCCTGGGTCCGCCACAGAAGCCTCATTTTTAATGTGTTACAGTATATATCCAGAAATATACTCCTGGTTAAATAACTAATAGCTATGTGACCATTAAACGCCATCACAACAACAACTGAATTAAAAAATGAGCAAAGGACGTGAATAGACATTTCTCCAAAGAAGACATACAAGTGGCCAATAAGTGCATGAAAACATCACTTGTCATTAGGGAAATGCAAATCATAACTACAATAAGATACCACTTCCCACCCATTAGAATGACTGTTACCAAAACATGAAAAGTTACACGTGTTGGTAAAGACATGAAGAAATTGGAACACTTGTTTATTGGTGGAGGGAAAGCAAAGTGATACAGTCACTGTCGTAAACAGTTTAGTCATTTCTCAAAAAGTTACACATAGAATTACTATATGATCTAGCAGTTACACTTCTGGATATACAACCAAAAGAACTGAAAGTAAAGACTTGAAGAGATACACGTGCATCAGTGTTCATGGCAGCATTGTTTGCAATAGCCCAAAGGTGGAAACAACTTAAATTTCTATAGGAAGATCCACGGATGAACAAAACATAGTATGTACTTAAAATGGAATATCATTCAGCCTTAAAAAGGAGTGAAATTCTGATGCATGTTACAACACTGATGAAACTTGAAAACATCATGCCAAGTTAAATAAGCCAGACACAAAAGGACGAATACTGTATGATTCTACTTATATGAAGTATCTAGAATCTGCAAATTCACAGACAGTGGCATAGTGGTTTCTAGAGTGGTTACTAGGGGCTGAAGGGAATGAGGTGTTATTGTTTAAAGGGTACAAAGTTTCTGTTTTAGATGATGAAAAATTCTGAAAATGGATACTGGTGATGCTTATGAATGACTATGAACATTGTGAATGTACTTAATGCCACTGAATTACACACTTAAAATGATAACTTTTATATTGTGTATATTTTACCACCCAAAATAAATCATCACGGCCATCTATATTCACTGATATGAAAATATCCTCATTCTATTTTATTAATTAAGAAGACATAAGAAAACACTATGCACTCCATTTTTGTGTATGAAAAAGAAACTGTAAATGCAGAAGGAAAACACACTGCAAGTTCCTGTAGCAGATTGTATTTTTAAAGATGGCCAGCCAATACAATTCATCTCATGATCAGAGAGGGGCTGTAACAAGAATTGAATTGACACTGTGACTCCCAAGGCTAAATTGTAATGGTAAAACGTAAAATAACAGAAATAACAGGCAAGATCACCAATAAGTGCTAAATTTAGAGGGCAGAGTTTAAGGAGAAATAGTATACTTCCATAGCCTCAGAGTATCTTTCCCAAAGCATCTGTTAATCACAAAGGGAAGAATAAAAACTTTACAATACGGAAACCTGGCAAACATCACTTGAACCAAGCAATCAAGATACAGTATATGTTAAAAAACATATCAACATCATCAGCTCCTTGATATTATGTACTGAGAAAGGCACATCACCTCTATATTATTCTTCCTAATAATGCATAACTTCAGTCCAACCATGAGATAAGGTAGATAAACCGAATTTGAAGGACATTCTAAAATATACAGACCAGAACTTTTCGAAAGTATCAACACGATGAAATACAAAGGAGGACCAAAAGCCTGTTAAAGAGTGTAAGAGACTAAGGAGGCAGGACAGATAAAGGTAATTTGGTATACTGGATTGGATTCTGGAAAAGAAAAGACATTGGTGGAAAAACTTGTGCAGTCTGAATAAAGTCTAATGTTTAGTTACAGTATTGTAACAATGCTAATTTCTGAATTTTGATAATTGTGCCATGATTATATAAATTATTCACATTAGGGGAAGCTGAATGAAAGGTATTCAGAAACTCTGGTGTACTAAATTTGCAACTGTTTTACATGTTTAAATTTTTTAAAATGTAAAAACTTCCAAAAAATAGGCCAAAACAGCTTTTGCTTGAGCTGGTTGACATATTTGCCCCTGGAACACAGCTATTATGCTGCAAAGAAGCCAAACAGCTACATAGGAAGGACATGTGGAGTTTCTTCAGCCACAGCTCCAGCTGAGGTCCCAGAAACAGCATCAGATATGTGAGCAAGGGTGTCTTCAGATGGTTCCAGTCCTAGTAGTCAAAACACTCCAACCGGGCTTCCCTGGTGGCGCAGTGGTTGAGAGTCCGCCTGCCGATGCGGGGGATACGGGTTCGTGTCCCGGTCCGGGAGGATCCCACATGCCGCGGAGTGGCTGGGCCCGTGAGCCATGGCCACTGAGCCTGTGCGTCCAGAGCCTGTGCTCCACAGCGGGAGAGGCCACAACAGTGAGAGGCCCGCGTGCCGGAAAAAAAAAAAAAAAAAAAAAAAAAAAAACCAAAACACTCCAACCTATGCCAATGAGCAAAGAGGAGCTGAACCCACCAGCCTTGCACAAATTGCAGACTTATGAGCAAAATAATTGTTGTCATTGTTTTACCATGTTTTGCAGTGTTTTGTTACATTGGGTTGGCCAAAAAGTTTCTTCAGTATTTTCCATAAGATGGTTCTAGTAGCACTTAGTTGTCTTCAACTTCATTCGAAGCATTTTGTTAGATTGTATTGTGACAGCTGTCATATCAGCGTGCATTTAAAAAATTAACAAAATTGGTGAATTTTTGTGTAGCCATTTTAATATTGAAGATGGAAGTAAAGCAACATTTTCAGCATATTATGCTTTATTATTTCAAGAAAGGTAAAAACACAACTGAAACACACAAAAAGACTTGTGTAGTGTATGGAGAAGGTGCTATTACTGACTGAACGTGTCAAAAGTGGTTTGTAACGTTTCCGCTGGATATTTCTCGCAGGACAATGCTCCATCATCGAGTAGACCAATTGAAATTGATAGTGATCAAATCGAGACATTAAGAACAATCAACGTTACACCGCTCGAGAGATAGCCGATATACTCAAAATATCTAAATCAAACGTTGAAAATCATTTGCACCAGCTTGGCTAGGTGAATCGCTTTGATGTTTGGGTTTCACATAAGCTAAGAGAAAAAAACCTTCTTCACCGTATTTCCGCATGCGATTCTCTACTTAAACATAACAAAAACGTTCTGTTTTAAAACAAATTGTGACGGACAGTGAAAATGAATACTGTACGATAACGTGGAACAGAAGAGATTGTGAGGCAAGCGAAATGAACCACCACCAACCACAACAAAGGTCGGTGTTCATCCAGGGAAGGTGATGTTGTGTATATGGTGGGATTGGAAGGGAGTCCTCTATTATGAGCTCCTTCCAGAAAACCAAACGATCAGTTCCAACAAGTAATGCTCCCAATTAGACCAACTGAAAGCAAAAGCATCCGAATTAGTCAACAGAAAATTCATAATCTTCTATCAGGATAACGCAAGACCACATGTTTCTTTGATGACCAGGCAAAAACTGTTACAGCTTGGCTGGGAGGTTCTGATTCATCCGCTGTATTCACCAGACATTGCCCCTTCGGGTTTCCATTTATTTCGGTCTTTACAAAATTCTCTTAATGGAAAAAATTTCAATTCCCTGGAAGACTCTAAAAGGCACCTAGAACAGTTCTTTGGTCAAAAAGATAAAAAGTTTTGGGAAGACAGAATTATGAAGTTGCCTAAAAATGTCAGAAGATAGGGGAACAAAACAGTGAATAAGTTGTTCAGTGAAGTTCTTGGTGAAAATGAAAAATGAGTCTTTTATTTTTACTTAAAAACCAGAGGAACTTTTTGGCCAACAAATGTACCAATAATTAATTGGGGTATACATACAAGAAGCTCTTAGGGGTTGTTATATCTGGATGACTTCTATTTTGTTTCTCTTACTTATATTTTCTATTACTAGTACAGTAAAAATGATTGCTTTATATAATTAAATTAATAAAACATTGGAAGAAAAAGCATTTACAAAGGCAGCATTGCATTCCCATTGTCTCTCCAAAATGTTGCAAATAATTTGCTGGGCTGAGACATGAATATGCCTGGGGACTTAAGGGAAAAAAATGGTTTTAGCATTAAGGAAAGGGTTAAAATTTTTAATTGATAAAAAATAAATCCTGGCTGTTTTCTCTTAGCTGATATATACTATCTCATTGTGGGATTCTTAATAATGAGGAGAAGTGTGTGATATAATTCCAACGACTGTTAGCTCTTTTGACCCACACCATTAAACCGGATTAGCACAAAGTTTACATTGTATGATTTAACACACATGAAATACACCTATTTGTTCATTTACTTATTTATTTCTACTCTCTGAAATCATAACCATAGTAATAGATTAGATTACTGTCCTACTTATTACACAAAAGCCTGTAAGTCACCGACACAGATAATGGTATAAGTTGAAGAGGAACACAACATTAATGAGACAGGGAGCTCATATGCTCATTAGATTTGAGTGTATTGGAAAGAGCAACAACAGTATGTTAAGGATTGGCAAAATTACATTCAGTGTCAATCAATATCGATGTGGCATTTTTGTTAATGAATAATTAGTATAAATAATGCTGACTTCATTTTAAATATCCTAAGTACTGAAGAAGATAGTAGAATCAATGGTGGGAAGCAGATGGATCTTTTAATTTATTTCTCAATTACAGCTGACACATTAGTTACAGCAATTTTCATGTCATTTATTTTTTATGGTCTATTTTACAGCTGTGTTTATTGTTGTAATAAATAAATACATTATATCCTCTTGTTAGAGCAGCAGTGGAAATTTCTTACACCCAAATCCTCACACACTCATGTGACACAAACACCCCAAATGGAACACCAATAAGAGGATGTTTCCGTAATGGAAGAATAAAGTCTCTTCGTGGTTAAAGCTGAAGAATGCAAAATGCAGTCATAGAAAAGGGTAACATTTTTTAATTGTTCACAGGGCTATTAATACTTGAGAAGATTTTACATCTCACAAGTTTTTTGAAGAATACATACCCATTTATAAATCTGCATGTATGTTTCCCAGCAACAAGTGAGTGTTGCAAACTGTCATCCAGTTAGATAAGTCATTACCTCCAATTTTGATCCTCCTTACCACCAGCAGGGTCTAACAGGCTGAGGGGAAATATCCACACCAACCTGATATTTTATAGCTTCATTCATTGCATTAGGAGAATGGGGGTCTTTATTTGCAGATAAACAGCTAGATGGTTTTGTTTTCTCAGAGACTCCCTATTAGAGTAGGGCATGAAAGCTTGGATGAATCAATCAAGCAGCACATACTTATTGAACACCTAAAATTTCTCTCCTACTGCTACTACTGGGGTCTCATCTGATCTACTTGTATCCTGTGTTGACAGGGACTTATAGAGATAGCAGTGCAATTTGGAAAACATATTCCTTGGTTATTTGACTATACTATTAAAACCTGCAACGATGTGGGTGTTCTACCTGTTTATTATATTCCTCAGTTGTTATCACTTTGACTAATTTTCCACTTGGATCTCCTTTTGTCTATGATTTTTGTCCTTAAAAAGTCTTTGCAAACTGAATTTTAGCAACTATTAAGGACTTCAACTATCTGAGTCAGATAGAGATAGAGATTAAAATCCTAATTATTCCAGAGATTAGATATATGACCTCAGGAAACTCACCTAAATTTTTTGTGCCTTAGTTTCCTCTTTCAAATTATGAGCATAAAAACTGTATCTATCTCATAGGAGAGTGAGATGACATGAGATACTACAAGGGACTTCACAAGGTTCTTGGCATATACTATGTGTTGTAGTATTACATATTTTTATTACATGTAATTGTAGTATAATTTATTAACGCCGAAATAGGGATACAGAAGTTGCTGCTATGAGAGCACAATGTGCAGATGCCTTTTAAAATGGTGGTTTCTGAATGAACACTTAATGAGCAGGAGAAATCATGTTCCTTTTTAAACTGTGTGACTTTGGGCAACTTGCTTCAGCTCTCTGAGCCTCAGTTTCTCTTCTCTGTAAAATGGGTGACACCAAACCACAGAGCTGATGTGAAGACTACATCAGCTAATGCATGCATAGCACCATGCATGTGGTAGGCACTCAATAAATGCTGATTGAATGAAAGTCTGAATTCATTTTGATTCTATTACTGGCACTGTATTCATCTTACAGGTGAGCAAATTTAAGTCCAGAGAGGTGAATTGCTCAAAGATCTCACAGCTAGTAAGTGACAGAGCTAGAACCCAAACTCAGGCATTCCAAAGACCTCCACTTTCAGAATCTGCCCACCTGTCTTGAGTTTTTGACAAACTTTAGTAACTCTATACTGATTCATATATGCAGTTATACTGTGAAGAAGAACATGGGTCACATCTGAGAAATCAGTAAGTTAAGCAGCCCTTTTGGTACCTCCCTGCATCTCACATCCCAGTGCAATGAACTGATGGTATAACTTCCAATTTCAAGCAGTGGCTGAGCTCTTACAATGTAGAAGCCATTACAGTAGGCACTGGGTCTCACATAAACATGAATTACACCTGACACCATCTCTCAAGACAATCTGTTTAGTACATTTACTTTTTTGTGTGTGTATGCATACTTTGTGTGCATATGTATACTTTTCTATGAATTTATAGCTTATTTATAAGTATTACTTATTCATTAAAGAGCACTCCAAAATATTTAAAAGACCATTTAAAAAATGTCCAGTTACCGAGACAAAACATTCAAGAAACCAGCCAAAATAACACCACTACCAAGGACAAGAAAGAAAAGGCCATTTGCACAAATCATAGCATGAAGTTTAGGATTTAAACAAAAAGAAGGGGAAGAGAAAGAAAGAAGAGAAGGAGGAGGAGAAAACTGAAATATAATGATGGAGAGTAAAAAAATAATTGATCAGAAAATTAAAGCTTAGAGAAGGTATTCTCACAAGGTAAAAAGATAAAGTGAAATTCCTGAGAATCAAAACAAAAAGTGAAATGCAATATTTTACATAGAACTTAAAAGGGATTACTCACAGAAATATGCATTTGATTATTTTTGTTAAGGCTATTGGACATTCTAACATACACGATTGTTAGGTCTTAAGTTTTTAATTAGAATTTCAGATGGCCTACATATAATTATTCTCTAAGAACTTTTATTAGTTTGTTTTTTTCTTATAAGAAGTATTTTTAAAAAACTGTTTTAAACAGCACTTGCAAAGATACACATAACTAAAACTAGTAAAACAGACCTTTTTGAAGAATGTTTTAGGGTCAGAAAGTGAGTTCTGATCAACACAGACGTAGATGTTAACTTTACAGCATTTACACTGTATCGGGGAAGACAACATTGAAAGTAACTAAAAATGTTATAAAAGCTCCACAGAGGATTCCCTGAATTTGTATGTATGTGTATAATAGGTGAATATAACTTTCCATCAGACGATGATATTTTAACAAAGACGTGAAGATTGTAAGAGAATATATTAGTGATAAGGGATGGAGAGGGGAAGAAGAGAGAGGATTCTAGTTTTAGGAAATAGTGTGTTCAAAGCCTATGTGGTAAGAAAGAGCAGGGTATCTAGCAGAAACTAGCCAGTGTGTGTGTGAAGTGTGAAAACTGAGGAGTGTGGAAATAATGCTGAAGATGTGGGGATTGCTGGACATAAAATGAAATAATGCCTGTAACAGGCTTAGTAAAGAAAATGAATAGTGAATATGCTAGTGAATATGCTCACTATTGTTTCTATCATGGACTTAAATATATGGCATCTATTCATAAAAGTCTGGAAAATAACAATCCATCTTCCTTCCATGAAAGTGAGTTGGTTTAAAGAAGGAAAAAGCAAGTAGTTCAAGGCTAAGATAGAGGAGGAAGGGAACATTCTCAATGAGACTTCTGTGCTTCTGGACAATTCTTTGCCAATATCTTATTAATTCTTGAAGACCATCAGGCACCGGCACGAAGTGGGCCCCTCCCAGCCAGCTCTGTGCAGAAAAAGGCTGGAACCAGTCAGCTGTGTCTTAGTATAAGAAATGGGCTCTTTCCAAATATCTATTTTGAATATCCTTGGCTCTTTGAGAAACACAGTTTGTTAATTTCCAATTTCATTGGGCTGAGTCAAGGAGATAAACACATGAAATTGTGATAAGTGATCAGAATTATTTCCAAGTAGGTTTTTATTTTTATTTAACTGTTTTTCTTCTGGACATTGTTATCTATTTAAAGGACATACTTATTCATTGTGTTAAGGTCTCTGGGTGCGTGATTGCCAAGTACAATGCCTATGCAGTAAATTACATTACTGTGAATTAAAGCAAAATGTAATGATTTCTGAACATGTTTGTTAGGTGTACAGATTGTGTGTTATCTACACAAAGGATTGGGGTGTGATACCAGTGAAAAAGAAATGGAAAGATAACTTTCAAGTCTGTAATTGAAGGACAGAGAACTGCAGGGATTTGAGAGGATGCAGTTTATGATTCAGTGGCCGGGGAAGGAAAGTTAGCAGAAATCTTAATTTTCATTAAGACCAGCTACAAAAAGTTTACTCAGTTCTTGGTCATGGTGCTTGCTTCTGATCCCTATTTTTGTTGTGTTTGGTGGTGAAAAACCTCACTTTAACACTGACCGTTCTGTAAAGGCAGTGTTAGCTTGCAGTGTGCATGCAAATGTCTAGTTAAATTATTCAACAAGTCCACCATTATTCAGAATGAGCAGGAGCACTCCTGAGAGAAAAGGGGAGACTAGAATCACTGACTTGCACTCTGTAAAACCAACATAATCAAGAGTCAGAAAGTGCCTTTAAGTGAATGCATAGGTGGAAGGAAGGCTCTTTGTTGCTGATGTGAAGAGTTAGGAACCTGTGGCTACTCTGGTGTCCCCCCAGTATCCATTTCTTCATCCACCTCCTCTTGGCATCTCCACATTCTCATGTAAGCCATTCTCTAGCTACCTATCAGATTGAATAGTGACATTTGTCAACTACCATCTTACAAGAGGAAACTGCTGTTATTTTGCACCTGTAGCTGCCTTTTGTTTCCCATCATTGCATATAAATTAAACCAGCAGGCGTTTTTTGAAACTGTATATTGGATGCATTGCAAATTCACATTGTGCTGGAGGACCTGGAGCCCCAGAAAAACAATTAGTTTTCACTCCATATGTTTGAATCTTACCTATTCCTCTAGTCATGACTCCTCTATGTGTACTCCCCTAATGCCTCAACTCACAGTTGTCATTTCTGTCTTATTTATTTAAAAAAAAAACCAAAACTAATGGCTCCATTTTTGGACACATCTTATAGTATCTTATATTACTATCATGTTATGGAAATCATGGCATTTTTCTGGGTATATATGGATTATTAATCCCAATTATATTCAATGTAAGTCTTAGGAATTCCGTAAAGTCAAAGAAACATGTCTTAAAAACAACTATAAAAATTGACTTTTATAGCCACAATTTCATGTGTGTTTTTAAAAAAAATGCTGTGTGCAAGGATGTCTTAATAATTCCATATGAAAGATGAATAGACTGGGGTGCAATATTACACAACCAGCAATAATTTAGAGATTCTGAGTTTAAATGCTTCCACTTTTCTTTAATGGGTTTTATAATTTTATTTCCATCTTTATGTCAAAAACAAGGATTGGCTCATACAGATGCCAAGTAAATACATGGGATTGAATTATGAAATATGCATGTACATTAAGCTCCACAGCTAATTAATAAGTTCTACTTACTGCACATACAAAGATGGAACAAACCAACCCTGTTTCTTCTGCCATCAAAATGTTTGCAGTCTGATAGAGTCATGTAAATACACAAACTTTAATATTAAATCATAAGTGTACTTAATGGGCATAAAAATGATGTGTGGATTACAGATAAGGGTAGCAATTATCCTACCCACTCAGGAGAATTAACTAAGGCTTTACCGAAGATGTTACAATTCTCCAGGATTTGAAGGATTAGTAGGAGCTTGCCAGATGAATAAAGATAGCTGAACATTTGTTGCAGAAAGAACAGTATGTACAAAATACACAGAATTGAAAAATTGACTATGTGCTATGAGAATGATGAGAATCTTACTGTGCTTTAAGCTTAGTGACCAGGTGGGGCAGTACTTTATTAGAGGAGACCGGGGAGTTAGATAGGAGCCAGAGGAAAGAAACTATGCTAGGTATTCGATACTTTACATAATTTTTCTTATTAAATTAAGGTCCTAGAATGACAATTTGAGATAAAACACATGATTCTACTTTTTCAGATGGCCAAACTGAGGCCAAGAGGAGTTAAGAATTTGTCTTTTGTGGCGATGCTGATAAGTGGTGGAGTTTAGTTCTCACCTGGGATCCAAGTCAAAAGCTTCCCAGGAGTCTGTTGGCAATGAGGAGGGGATAAACACACCACACAAACATACAAGGAGGCCTAATTGTGTGGTACTTAATAACAATCCTTTAAATTACATAACCCAAAAGCAGTAGAATTAAAGTAAAAATATACATATCCACAATTACAGTTAATGAATTTCATACTTTCTAAATAATGGTAAATGTATTGAGAAGATTAATTATACTATAGAAAACTTGAACAGCCCTAATAACCAACCAGTCAAAACTGACATCAAATATTTCATCCAAAAACAGCAGAAATACATGTTCTGTTTAAGTGTACCTGGAACATTTACCTGGATAGTCCATATTCTGGATCATAACATTTTTTCAACTAATTTAAAAGGATTGAATTGAAATTACACAAAGTAACTTCTCTCACCACAATATAATTATATCAGAAATAAAAAACAACAAAAATATTTGAAAAATCCCCAACTATTTGGGAATTAAACAACACACTGCTAAAGAGAAAGAGTCAAAGGAGAAATCACAAGGCAAATTAGAAAATAAGTTGACTTGAATGAGAATAGAGACAAAATATGTCAACATTTTGTAATACAGCTAAAGCAGTGCTTTATAGGGAAATCTATATCTTTAATAGTTTATACTGGAAAAGAAGAATTGCACAAAACAATGATCTAAACTTCCACAATAAGACACTAGAAAATTAAAAGTAAATTAAACCCAAACTAATCACAAGGCATAAAATTATAAAGATAAAGGTAGAAAAAAGAGGGGAAATAAAAGTAGAAGAAAGACAATAATGTCTTCTTCAAAACTAAATAAAATTGACAAACATTTAAACATATTGATAATAAAAAAGGAAGAAAAATTATCAATATCAAGGATGAAAGAGCTGATAACATTAGGCTCACCATATATTAAAATAATAATATAAATGAATTGATGCCAATAACTTTAAAAACTTACGTAAAATAGGAAAACGTTCTTTAAAAGACACAAACTACTAACACCTACTTAAGAATACATGATTCAAATTGTTGTATGTTTTTTAAAAAGATTAAATTAATAGTTAAAAATATCTCCACAGAGAAAACTGTAGGCATAAATGAAATTATTGGGTAATTCTATTAAACATTTAAGGAAAAAGTGATACCAGGTATACATAAACTCTTCCAGAAAATGGGAGATGAATAAAAATTTCCAAACTCACTTTATGAAGCCAACATTAACCTGAAACAAAAAAAAGAAAGAAAAGACATAACAAATAAAACTGTATGACAATATCCTTTATAAGCATAAATGCAAACATTTTAAATAAAATTGTAGTAATGTGTTTTTTGGCCGTGCCACGTGGCATGCAGGATCTTAGTTCCCCGGCCAGGGATAGATCCCATGCCACCTGTAGTGGAAGCATGGAGTCCTAACCACTGGACCGCCAGGGATTTCCCAAAAATGTAGTAATTTAAACCCAGAAATATGTAACACTTAATCATAACCATGGATCAGCAGAATTAATATTGTTAAAATGTCTGTACTACCCAAAACCATCAATAGATTCAATGAAATACCTATCAAAATTCCCAATGAAATTTTTCACAGAAATAGAATATATTTCCTTGCTATACTGTAAATCCTTCTTGTTTATCTATTTTATAAATAGTGGTGTGTATCTGTTAATGCCATGTCCCTAAATTATCCCTCTCCCTCCTTTCCTCTTTGGTAACCATAAGTTTGTTTTCTATGTCTGTGAGTCTGTTTCTGTTTTGTAAGTAAGTTCATTTGTATCATATTTTAGATTCTACATATAAGTGATCTCATATGATATTTGTATTTTTCTGACTTACTTCACTTGGTATGATCATTTCTAGGTGCATCCATGTTGCTGCAAATGAGCATAATAATGTTGCATACTTTATAAAGCCCACCACAATATCTGCACATGTTAAGGACTCAAAAAAGTTACCATGAATATCTTCCGTATATGACTAAATGGAAGTATGTTACCTTTTTGTTTTTAAATACTGGTACTATATCCCCCTGTATCTATATCATAATTTATTTTTGATGCATGTCTAGCTTGTATTCTTTTTTATGAACAATACTGCAGTGAACATCTTTATGCATCTTTTTTGTATGTTTGTCTAGAATTATTCTTAGAACTGGAACTTTGGGGTCAAAGAAGATTCATGTCTCCCCAGTCTCTTGCCAACCATTACTAAAGTCTAGATAGAAAGGTTCTCTGGCTTACTTCAGTTAAATATGCAAGAAGATGACTGTCAGTACAAATTGACCTACATATGGTCCTTAATGACATGATAGGGAAGGCATATTGACACAGCTGACAGCATATTGGTACAAAGCCTCATACAGGCCACATAAATTTCACCAGCCAGCATCACTCCTGACCATTCATCCATGGTAGAACATGGAGAAAACCACCGTGAATGATCCCCCAATCCCCAGAATAAGTTGATAATCAGGCTATAATGGACGTTACATATATATTTAAATGGAGAAATGAAGGGAAATGGACAATAATGACTATTAGCATTTATTAGCTAAAACTAGAAGATTATTCTAGGATCCCCATGAAAGAAGTAGGTGTTTAATGTTCCTGCCTTCAGAGTTAAATACTGCTGCACCTTATCTTTGATGTTTTCTTTAATCTATTAAAATTAACCATCTAGTAACAACCTTTATTTTCTCATTCTCTTTGTCTTATACTCTTGCATTTCTTTCTGTTGGTTTGAAAGTTCTCTAGAGTTCTGGACATTTATCTGATCTAATAATTCTGGACAGAGAAGAGGAACCTAAAATACCACTAAGTCTAATACAGTCTGGACCCCAGAGAACTCATGGGCTGAAGGTCACATGGTGTTGAAAACTTAAAGCAGAAGTAAGGAACCTTCTGAGAGGCATCTCTCAGTTCATATACTCCAATTATACAAGTCAAGCCCTTATGGGGAATGGAGAGTCCTAGAATTAAAAGGGGTTATAAAATAGTGAAATGAGTTTTTCTCTTTCTTATAAAAATTATATTTAGACTGCTCATTTTCGAGCTAGAATGAAAATCTCCAAAGACCTCCCTAGTTCCCTTCTTTACTTCAGGCATGTGTCCACTATCCCCCCAAAGAATCACAAGGGTTAATAACCACAGAATATAATATTTAGTCTGAGGCATTTTCTCAGTCTGCTTCTCTCTCTCTTAATTATGGCAGATACTGCTGGTTTGTAACCTCTCCTTTTTATAATAGAGACCAGTTCTCATATAAAAGCTGCACTTGACAGATAGTTTTCTCATTTTCCCAACCTCTTTTGAAGTTAGGATTATAAGCATGCAACCTAATCCAGGCCTGATAGGAAGACTACAGAGGGACTTCTGAGAAAGCTAGTGCAAGGAAATATTCTCCCTCCTGCATTTGGACATATTTGTGTGAGAACATAATGGCTGGAGTAGTGAACATATTGTGTGAGCTGAAGGGACCAAGCCTCGGTGTAAAGGCCAATATGTTGAAGATGTTAAATGGAAAAAGGAAAGCATGTGGGTTTCAGTTGACGTAACTGAACTGCCTGTTTAACCAATTTGGAACTTTCTTCCCCTTATTATATGAGAAAATTTATGCACTAATATTAAGCTACTTTATTTGTATAATTCTCTAATTAGAGATAAATGGATATAGATATAACACTGAAGCCCCATATATTCCCTGCACAGGACTCTCAACCCCTGTGTCTGACTTACCACATTTTAGTTTAGGATGAAACATAAATTCAGGTTTTGGTTGATCTATAATGGTGTAAAAAATCACGGTAAAATATAAACATGAATAAATATAGACAGAGAAAGGAAGAAAAGGAAAGGAGGGAAGGGTAGAAGGAGAGAAGGAAAGGAGAGAAAGAAAAGAAAGGCAGGAAGGAAGGAAAGAAAGAAAGAAATGAAGAAAGAAAGAAAGAAGGAAAGAAAGGAAAAAAAGAAAGAAAAAGAAAGAAAGGAAAGAAAGAAAGAAAGAAAGAAAGAAAGAAAAAGAAAGAAAGAAAGAAAGAAAGAAAGAAAGAAAAAGACAAAGAAAGGCAGGCAATCTTGAGCACTGAGAGAGGATGGATATGAAACTCCAGTGTCCCACAGGTAGGAAACAAAAACATATCTCATGACCATATAGCATTTCAGGGCCAAAGCCAGCCACACTCATGCTCTGTCTCCACCTGACATTTCAGCCAAGCAAGACACTGTGCCTAAGATATGGATCGTTGTCCAGATAGAATATGAGTAATTTAGACATGGCTAAGCTTAGGGAAACATACTTTGTCTTCCAGGTATCAGAACCAGCACACAAGGGTCTAGAGAACATAATGAGAGTGACATTAACCATACATATTTAAATTGTGGACATAATTTTGGTTTATATATCTTTTTGCTCATCTCCTGTAGAATACAATTGTGGTTCTCAATGATGGTCTGGAATACAGTAGACTCTTTCCCTCTTTGAATTGGTCCTAACCATGATTTTAACACTACGTTTTGATGCTTTAATAAAATTATTACACAATGTCTTCATCCAAATCATTTTATGTACAGCCCCAGGTATTCACAAGTGATATCCCAGTTATATTTGCTAATATTGGCAAACTATTGTTTCCTGGAAGAACATATTTTCCTAGAATTTACCTCTCAGCTCCATGATTCTGATATATCCTTTTTATGATCTCCTGTAGCACCTAAGGCTGTATGCTGCTCAACACACACTCACATACACACACAGTATGTGCACACACATGTGCATGCACACACTGTCACATGTATATACGCACACACATGACACATGCACGCATAATCACACATGTACAGAAACACTGTAAGAGGGAGATTTCAGCAGTGTTCAGAGTAAAGATAATGGAGGCTAAAATATAGGAAAGATGAATTTCTAATAAGTGTATTAATGAGAGCAGACCTCTAAGTTTTAAAATTCTTCTCCAGTCAACTGTTGGAATATGTCATTTGGCTCTTGAAAGGACAATTTTGACTCAGGTTGTGTGACTTCTATATTTTAAAGCCAAATATGATGTTAGATAAATGTTCAATAACCTGAATGGAGATGTATTCAGAAAAAACAAACTAGAGAAATCTAATACAGAAAAACCCAGAATATTGTTTCTATTAATATTTGGTTAAATAATTCTCATTTAATTAATAACTATAATCAATAGTGTTATATTGACATGGGTCATATTTTAAATTTTTAAATAATTCTAAATAATGCATCAAATATATTGTGCCCAAAGGAATCATCTAAAACAGTACAAACTCTTTAATCTTAAAAGAATTGATTAAGGTACCATCCACAAGTCTTGGGAACAAGAAAATTTTTCTTTAGTTTAGAAAGGACAATTGTAAAAGCAAACTGTAAAACTGAACATAAATGTAGAACTAAATAGAACCTGTAATTTCTCCTATCATATAGTAGGTGTTTAGTGAATTATTGGTAAAAGCTTGAATGAATGATAATAATGTAAATTATGCTACTGTTCTTTAGCCAGTGGAATATTTACTAGGATTTAAAGTTTATTGTACACAGGCAAAATGTCTATTTCTGGAGATTTTATTTCAAAATTTGGTTTCTAAGGATGTTTCATTTTGTAAGCACAAGTAAAACAAATAAATCTTACATTTTAGTTATCAGTAAATACTAGTTTTTAGCAAACTACTGAAACTATCTTAAGAGCATGTTCCACTTTTGATTGTTTTGAGTAAAAATAACCAGAAACCGTCAAGAAGATTCATTGTTGTCTATTTCCTCATAGAGGATTTATTTGAGAATAGTAATTCTTCCCTTTTCTTATGTTCCTGCTAGAATATTATTTTAAAATAATATTGTGTAAAAAAAAGATTCTTCTAACTCTTATTTTTCAGAATGAATTGAGATTTTTAAGTATCTAAAACACTCCATGTGGAAAAAGATATCTTACATTGAATTTTACTGAGACACTGTGGTTTCATTACCTGATGAAAAATAAAATACAAGGTAAGTTTGCTTTAGAGAGATTCAGAATCAATCTTATTTTAATGGCAACTGCTCAGTGGCTTGCAGAAAATAAATTTATGTTGTTTTGGAACAACAGTAATTACATAATAGAAAATAAGGTTAAGCTTGATTCTAAAGTAAGACAGCGGTACTGCCTAGCTAGCAAAATAACGGAAGAAAACATTCAGCTCAGATCTGTTACATTATTAAACTACTTCCTTTTTACAAAATTGTCAATATCTGTGGCAGAAAGCGGGGGAATCCTAGGCGGACTTCTGTAGTCAGCAGCCCAGCTGAACAATGAAATTACCTTGCCTCAGAATATGATTTGTTTACTTACGTTGTTTGTAGTGCAAATAAGTTTAACTTCTCATTTAAGCTTTAATATTTTTCTATGAAATATGTAAAATATTTTAGAAATTCAACATCTTTTCCTATTTTTTAATAATTCTTAAATAATCAAAAAAATGTGAGTCAACATAAATTGCAGAAGCTATAATCTATTCCATTTGCATAACAGCAAAGCTTTATTGAATTTCAATGGCATTCATGGCATCATGAAGCCTAGAAACTGAAGATGCATGGAAAACCTGTTCATGAGGGGCATCTAACCCAGTCAGAGGAAAAGGAATATGTGTGGCAAAAGATAAACAGCAATTCCAGGAAATGAGCCCTAAGAGCCAAGTTGAGGAAGAGCTTTTAACTTCTGCTCTGGGGGAAGTGCACTGCCTTGTCCATTGTGTGGGTCCTTGAAGTCTCCAATTTAGGGCACTCATTCCAATTCTTATTTTATCAGAGTAACTATCCTGCTGCATGCTCTTGCATATTTATTTATTTTTGAAATTCCTCTTAGAACTGTGTTTTAGCATCTTGAGCTCCTTCCAAGTAATCATTGTTTAGTCCTGAGAGCCTTAGCTTTTGTCTCTGCAGTACACTTACACGCAAGTTTAGATTACAATCCAAATGAAATTAGCATATTTTTGTGTCTTCTGATCGTGATTGAGCATGAGAATATATTAGAAGAAAAGATAATTACCCTTGAAGGACCAACTAAACCTTAAAAAAATGAAAATTATGTACGGGTGTACATTCATCTATAAGATCCTAGCCACTCTCAAGAACAAGTAATAAGACATTAAAAAGATTGGGGCCACATAAAATGAACCACCAGGATGAAAATGCCAGCAATTGTGTTTAATATTAAGAGAACTCAACACAATAGTCAATCCAAAGCTTTCTTACTGACTGTGGAAGGAGCCCACTTACTTTGCTAATTTAAACAAAGATAAGTAATGTATGGAGAGGACTGGATAGTTTAATCAGATTCCTGCTCCCAAAGCTCTACTTTTCTTTGGGGAATCTTCGTGATTCTGTAAGTCACATCTTGTAAAGATGTTCCTACGTTTATCAGCCTTTAAGGAGTAGGGGTTGATTATACTGTGGGAGATTGCATGATTAATATACTTTGTTGTGTCTTTTATATGAGGTAATAAGACACAAGTCAATCCATGAGAAAAAGTGGAGAGCAAAGAAAGGAGGAATCTCCTTATCGGTATTTGGGGAAAATGGAAGGATTTTTTTAATAAAAGAAATTAATTTTCAAAACTCTTAAATAAATACAAACGCACACAGTATTTTATTAAGGACAAGAGTCAATCACATTTACCTCAGAAGTTTTGAACACCTTAGACTTAGGCTGATGTGACTGCTTGGCGATGCCTAGGGACACAGTTTTTCTCTTTCCTTGTTGCCATCCTTCCAGGATAATTTGGAAATTTTTGTTAACAAACTCAACTCCTCTGAAAAAAATGACATTTACTTGTCAAAGCCTATGCTATCTCTCACTTACAACATCTCTCATGTGAAAGAATTTGAGTCTCTTTTGCTCTCAAGCTGGTTGTTTCCATGATTCCAAGTTCAAACACAATTCTGCATTTCATTATTTGCAATTATTTGGTATATCCGTTTATCTGGTAGACTCCCTTCTCTCTGCTCTCTCTAAATGATCCCTTTATCATTATGTAGTGTCCTTCCTTGTCTCTTGTAACATTCTTTATTTTAAAGTCTATTTTATCTGATATGAGTATGGCTATCCAGCTTTCTTTTGATTTCTATTTACATGGAATACCTTTTTCCATTCCCTCACTTTCAGTCTGTATGCGTCCCTGAAGTGTGTCTCTTATAGACAGCATATATACGGGTCTTGTTGGGTTTTTTTGTGTTTTTTTTGTGTTACACAGGCCTCTCACTGTTGTGGCCTGTCCCGTTGCGGAGCACAGGCTCTGGACGCGTAGGCTCAGCGGCCGTGGCTCACGGGCCCAGCCGCTCCGCGGCATGTGGGATCCTCCCAGACCAGGGCACAAACCCGTGTCCCCTGCATCGGCAGGCGGACTCTCAACCACTGCTCCACCAGGGAAGCCCGGGTCTTGTTTTTGTATCCATTCAGCCAGTCTGTATGTTTTGGTTGGGGCTTTTAATCCATTTACATTGAAGATAATTATCGACATGTATGTTCCTATTACCATTTTCTTAGTTGTTTTGGGTTTGTTTTTGTATATCCTTTTCTTCTCTTGTGTTTCCCACTTAGAGAAGTTCCTTTAGCATTTGTTTTAGAGCTGGTTTGGTGGTGCTGAATTCTTTTAGCTTTTGCTTGTGTGTAAAGTTTTTGATTTCTCCCTCGAATCTGAATGAGATCCTTTCCAGGTAGAGTAATCTTGGTTGTAGGTTCTTCCCTTTCATCACTTTAAGTATATTGTGCCACTCCCTCTGGCTTGCAGTTTCTGCTGATCAATCAGCTGTTAACCTTATGGGAGTTCCCTTGTATTTTATTTGTCCTTTTTCCCTTGTGTTTAATAATTTTTCTTTTTCTTTAATTTTTGTCAATTTGATTACTGTGTCTTGGCATGTTTCTCCTTGGATTTACCCTTCCTGGGACTGTCTGCACTTCCTGGACTTGGGTGGCTATTTCCTTTCCCATGTTGTGGAATTTTTTGACTATATTCTCTTCAAATATCTTCTCAGATCCTTTCTCTCTCTCTTCTCCTTCTCGGACCCCTATAATGCGAATGTTGGTGTCAGAGGTGTTTGATGTTGTCCCAGAGGTCTCTTAGGCTGTCTTCATTTCTTTTCATTCTTTTTTCTTTATTCTGTTCCATGGCAGTGAATTCCAGCATTCTGTCTTCCAGGTCACTTTTCCATTTTTCGGCCTCAGTTATTCTGCTTTGCATTCCTTCTAGTATGTTTTTCATTTCAGTTTTTGTATTGTTCATCTCTGTTTGTCTGTTTTTTAATTTTTCTGGATGTTTGTTCATTAATTCTTCTAGGTCTTTGTTAAACATTTCTTGCATCTTCCCAATCTTTTCCTCCATTCTTTTTCCGACATCCTGGATCATCTTCCTTATCATTATTCTGAATTCTTCTTCTGGATGGTTGCCTATCTCCACTTCATTTAGTTGTTTCTCTGGGGCTTTTTCTTGTTCCTTCATCTGGTACATAGTCCTCTGCCTTTTCATCTTGTCTTTCTTTCTGTGAATGTAGTTTTCCTTCCACAGGCTGCAGGATTGTAGTTCTTCTTGCTTCTGCTGTCTGCCCTCTTGGAAATTTGTAACTGTTGACTCTCTTCACCCATTGTGCCCACCTTCAACCCCCACCCCTGGCAACGTCCAAGAGGATGTTTTATTGAATTTTTCCCTTCTGGAATATGTTTCTTCTTTTAAAGGACATATTTTAAGCTGATTTATTATGCTAAGAATTCTGGGCTCATTGTTTCTGGAAGAAACTGTGACTTGCAGGACAGAGGGCAATTTGTTGATTTTGACCATAGCCCTGTTCTAAGATTATTTGCTTACAGTGTGACCATCAGTGACACATTTTAGTGATGCGTGAAACTATTGTTAAGCTGAACATTGTTCCTGAATAGTTAGTAAAGCCTGATAATTTCCTGGCGTATAATAGCATTTGTAGTCATTGTATTTAAGACAGCTTTTATAAAAATCAATTAGTTTTGTTTAAGTGCAAAAACAAACGCCTGCAGGTTCAGGAATGAATCTCCTTTCTATGTATATCATTGTGTAGTTTCGTGGTTACTCTATTCTTAGAATTTGGGTATAGTATTAATGTTGGGAGAGACCTAATAGTTTAAACTTTAAAGAGCAGATTGAAACCCTCAAGAAAGCTAGATAAACCCTTTCTAGACTTAACCACAGTAACTGTAGGTGACATTTTGGGAAGACACTTTATAAATAATTTGTTCTCATAGTTCTCAAAGTCCTTGTATTAGCTAACTTATTTTAAACATTACCCTGAGATGTGTTTTCCAATATGTAAAATTAATAAAAAGAACTACTCTGATTGAAATTCCAACTTTTCGTCTTAGTTTTCTTGTTTCTAAAAATAATAATCTGATGTGTTTCTTAACTTCGTTCATCCCCATGTTTTACTCCTTAGTGTGGGGAAGAAATTATGCTAGAATTTTTCCCTTATAGCATGGTTATAATCATCAGAAGTAGTAATTCATGTGAAAGTCTTTTTATAAACTATAAAACAGAGTTTAGCTAAATACTTTTACTAGAGAAAGGGATAAATTCTCAAGGTAGTACTTACATGACAAAGTGGTAAATGAGGGGTTAGAAAAGAAGTATTCTAAAAATGGAGCATACGAACAATTCTAGGTGGTTTATGCAATAATCCTTTACTATCCATTCAAAATGCCCCAATTTCTTAGTGTACTTTGTATTTAGAATATCTGAGATAACACTGATTATGGACGTAAATCATCAGAGATGAAAAATAGATTGTCCTTGAAATTTTGGTTGTGTTTGCATGGAGAGTTTTCTTGACACAAATTTTGTGACTTTATTAGCATTCAGAAGGTAAAAGTCTTTTATGATAAATTGATATTTGACTTCTGCCATGTGTGGGAAATTGGAGTGGTGGCATTTGTATTCTATATCTTCCATCCATGTCATAACCTAACTTCCTTTGATTTTTCTCTCCCTGTTTCACTTTCCTGTGTCTTTAACCCTGGGTCCTTCACATCATTCCTTAGAGCAACTGAGACCTTACTTTCCCAAAAGTCTTAGTTGAGGCCGGAACATGTTCAAACATTCCATTTCATAACACAGTTTAGTCTTCTGAACATCATTGTTTTAAATTCTGGCCAGTCTTCCAGCCATCAGCATCCTTTATTCTATTATACACTATCCCTTATATACTATAGCATTCTCAGAAAACAACCTCAGGTGAGGATGTTCCAGAGAAGCCCACTTCACTTAGGAATTTGTAAATTTATTTATTGATACTATAGCATTTTAAGTGCCTCTTCCCTTTCTATGGCACTTTTTGTGTAAGCATCCAAGTGTTCTTTGCAGGGAAACAGATAAAGCATACTGGTTTACACCTAACAGGGTCTAAAATTTTCTTGATCTTGATCTGTGTATTTCAAACGTGGTCCAGCTGCTCAGCAAATGATCATTTTTGCCTGAGAATTAAGGATCAAGAGGCAAAATGAACTCCTTAGGTTCCTCATGTGCTTAATGAGGAAATCAGTGTGCCCTACTGACTGCGCTCCCAATATCAGGTTTCTTTATCCTTCTGCAAAGTCAAGGTCTCTAACATGTTCATATGCATTCTCCTACTTGTAGTAACAATCTTAATCATGCCATAGAAGTGAAGATAACAGTAGCAACTCTATCTTTAAATCCTGCCATGTAACTGCAATGGCTCATGTACACATTGGTTTTAATTCCATCTTTGGATTCAGCAGAAAACAGCTGTTTTGCTTTAAGGAACAAGAAAAATGACTGATTAGTGTAGGTATAAAAATCCTTTCCTGCTTTATGATGCATGGATTAATGAAAGTATTAAAACATTCTAATAATAGATAAGAAAATTACTCCACTATTGCTGAAAGAAATAAAACTATTCTATCTTAAATTTAAAAGTTCTAGAACAGTATGGAGGTTCCTTAAAAAACTACAAATAGAACTACCATATGACGCAGCAATCCCACTACTGGGCATATACCCTGAGAAAACCATAATTCAAAAAGAGTCATGTACCAAAATGTTCATTGCAGCTCTATTTACAATAGCCAGGACATGGAAGCAACCTAAGTGTCCACTGACAGATGAATGGATAAAGAAGGTGTGGCACATATATACAATGGAATATTACTCAGCCATGAAAAGAAATGAAATTGAGTTACTTGTAGTGAGGTGGATAGACCTAGAGTCTGTCATACAGAATGAAGTAAGTCAGAAAGAGAAAGACAAATACCATATGCTAACACATATATATGGAATTTAAGAAAAAAAAAATGTCATGAAGAACCTAGGGGTAAGACAGGAATAAAGACACAGACCTACTAGAGAACGGACTTGAGGATATGGGGATGGGGAAGGGTGAGCTGTGACAAAGCGAGAGAGAGGCATGGACATATATACACTACCAAACGTAAGGTAGATAGCTAGTGGGAAGCAGCCGCATAGCACAGGGAGATCAGCTCGGTGCTTTGTGACCACTTGGAGGGGTGGGATAGGGAGGGTGGGAGGGAGGGAGACACAAGAGGGAAGAGATATGGGAACATATGTATATGTATAACTGATTCACTTTGTTATAAAACAGAAACTAACACACCATTGTAAAGCAATTATACCCCAATAAAGATGTTAAAAAAAAAAAGTTCTAAAACTTTGCAATTTCATTGAAAATGTATGAACAAGAAAGGTACAAATTTATTACCCATTGTGGACTACCTCCATATGTCAACATTTATTACGTGTCTGCTTTATTATTATTGTACAATTCCTCAAAATCTTGTGGGAATCATATTTTTCCAGAAAAGAATAAGTATATATCATGTAATATCCATTTTATAGGGAGTGTTGTTTTATCCTAATTTATTAGCATGCTGCATTGTTAATTTTATGTCATTGATATTGTTTCCTGCATTGTAGCCATGTCTCAAGTTTGAAAGGCATGGTATACTGTGCTCAGAAATCAAATTTGAATTTGAACTGAATTATTAGACTGTGGATCTAAGGAATGTAATTCCTGAGAAATTCACATTAGTTGTACATCGTTCCTTTAAATGGTGAGATTTGAAGGAGTTTTGAAGCAAGAGCCAACACTGGCTATAATGAAAGTTAACCCTAAAAAGGTGGTTAAAAATCTGTATCACTTTTTCCATACAATCTCATATCCTCCTAGCCCCACATTTTATACAACTAACTGCAGTGATACTGTTCCTTATAATCTTGAACTTGCTTGGTGTGGGTAAAAACTATGAGAGCCTCATTTCATGTCCCACACAACAACTGGATCACCTCTGTCCAATGGTCATGAAAGAAATTTGTCAAATGCTTTCCCTTTTCATTCTTCAGGTGAAAATTTCTGAGGTGTATTTCTGATGTCTTCATATAATGTTTCCTAGGATCAAACATAAGTATCCCATGGCAGTAGGCAACTCAGTGATGCCTCTTTATGTTGACTTTCTCTCTTTAATTCCCTTGTCATCCTTCCTCTATGATCGCATTGCTGAATTAATGACATGAATGAAAGCCTTTGTTTTATATTTTCCTTATGGTGGTACCCAAGCAAATATAATATCCCTCTCACCCTTTGCTAATGACAATGACTGCAGGACTCCTGTGCAGAAACTACACTCTCTTTATCCAACATTAATCTTTGGCACTGAGGCAAGGCCTGGCCTCAGAATCTGGCTCAAAACAATGTCTTAGGGAAATATGGTGAATGGACTGGTGTTGACATTCTTGCTGCAACCCTGCTCTCTGTACATCAGCAATGACCAGAGCTCATTCTGTAGCTATGACTGTCATTCTGGAATCAGTTGCTTTTAAAAAAACCCATGAATAATTAGGGGAGTCCTTATTCACCAGGCACCACATTGAGTAGTTGCAATTTGGATGCTGGACAGAAGCTAGATTTGTCCCTAAGTTTAGTGACTCTCATATATCAGTCACATGGCATTCAGGATTTAATTTTGTGCCTCAAGAAACTTAACATTGTTGTTGGACTTTCATAGTCAGTTGAGAACAGTAGACACTTCATATTTTGACTGAAATATATATATATATGTGCCTATTATACAAAAAGTACTTGAGAACAACTGTGTCTTGACCTAGTATAGGCTCCCATTTATTATTCTGCTCTCTGAAATATCTTAAATTTTTTGAGTCCTAGGCATTTGTATGTCTTAAACACCTAGTTCAGTCCCTTTGGTTCATGACAATACTTGCCCAATCAAACTTGCAACTCCATTATCAGGTTCTGCATGTCCCCAGCTGGGATATGCTGTGACTTAGTTTCAACATGCCTAACTACTTTTGTAGAGTTCTCTAGGGCAACCTGGTTACAGAGGGAACATGGGTCTCCCAGGACTCCCTGTGAGTAAAAAGATGCTGGTGCAATGGTACCAGAGCATTGGTACTTGGAGCAGTGACTTGGCTCTAATCCTGAACTTCATCCTGACCCTGACTGTTGTCCCGATCGTATTACTTTAGTTCTAGACCTAGTGGCCAGGAGTGGAGATAGGAGTGGATGATGAATGGAGCCCAGATTGTCTTTTGGGAGAGAGATATCTGCATTTTCTTCCAGAATAGGGAGAATGATAGTTTTTAAAAGGAATGGATATGCCATTTCTACAGACTCAAAAGTGTTCAAAGGAACAAATTCTTTGGAATCATCTACCCATATTTCCCCTTCCTATGTGTCAGAGACCCATAGTTTCTTAACAAAGGCCCAGAGTATGGCATAGGAAAACTGCCTTGGTTGAGTTTTTCATGTCATTGATGTTTAGCCCCAATCTTGGTCCTCTTCTTTCTTTGTCCCCCACTATAGGAGATAAAATCTTCATAGGCAACCAGAGAGTCCCTCTGGATTTCAATTGCCTGTTACTCTATCTCAGTTTATTATGTTCCATGTGCACTTGAGAAGAATTCTGCTGCTATTGGATAAAATGTTCTAGATATGTCTATTATGTCCATTTGGTCTATAGTTTTGTTCAAATCTGCTGGTTTCTTATTGATTCGCTGTCTGGATAATCCATTGTTGAGAGTCGGGTATTAGATTCATATTACTCTTTATTTTTCCTTTTAGCTGTGTTTGTTTTTGCTTTTTATACTTGGGTGCTGCAATGTTGGGTTCATAAATATTTACAATCATTATATTTTCTTGATGTATTGATCCCTTTATCATTATATAATGTCCTTCTTTGTCTCTTTTTACAATTTTTAGTTTAAAGTCTCTTTTGTCTGATATAAGTATAGCTACCCCTACTTTGTTTTGGTTACCATTTGCTTGACATGTTTTTTTTCAACCCTTCACTCTCAATCTATGTGTGTATTTAGGGCTAAAGTGAGTCTCTTAAAGGCAGCATTGTTGTTGGATCTTGTTTTTTTAATTCATTCAAGCATTCTATGTCTTTTAATTGGAAAATTTAATCCATTTACATTTAAAGTAATTATTGATAGGTCAGGACTTACTGTTGCCATTTTCTTAATTGTTTTCTGGTTGTTTTGCAGATCCATTGTTTCTTGTTTCTTACCCTGCTGTCTTTTTTTGTGTTTTGATATTTGTTGATATCAGTAAGGTTTGACTTTTTTATCATGTTCTTTTATGTAATCACCACAGGAATTTCCCATATGGTTACTACAAGGCTTACCTAAGATATCTTAAACTTATAATACCCTCTTTTAAACTGATAACAACTTCACTTAGGTAGTATTTGTAAACTTCACACTTTTACCTCTCCTTCCCCTCACATTTTAGGCTATTGCTGTTACAATTTACTTTTTTTTCTTATATTGTGTAATTAATAACAGTTTATTGTAATTATGGTTATTTTCACTATGTTTTATTTTTATCTTTTAAATTATAATTGTAAATAAAATATGTACCACTATCACCACATTGCAGAATCTAACTATAAATATATATTTACCATTACCAGTGAGATTTACACTTTTTGATTTTATGATGTTAATTAGCTTTCTTTTACTTACACTCAAAGAACTCCCTTCAGCATTTCTTATGAGGCAGATCTGGTGGTAATGAACTCCCTCAGCTTTTGTTCATTTAGGAAAGTCTTTATTACTCCTTTGTGCTGAAGGACAGCTTTGCCAGGTATAGAATTCTTGGTTGACAGTTATTTTCTTTCAATATTTCAAATATGCCATCCCATTCTCTCACCACATGCAAAGTTTCTGTTGAGAAATCTGCTGATAGTCTTATGGGGGTTCTGTTTCACATATCTTCTCTTTATTCTCTTGCTGCTCTTAAAATTCTTTGAATTTTGAGAATTTAATGGTAATGTGTCTCAGTATAGTCTTATTAAGGTTTAGCCATTTGGGGATCTTTTATTTTAGGCCTAGAGGATCCAGATGTCTATTTATCTCCCCAGGTTTGGGAAGTTTTCAGCCATTATTACTTTAAATATACTTTCTGTATCTTTCTTTTTCTCTCCTTTTTCTGGAATTCCTGTAATTCAAATATTGTTTCTTTTCATTGTGTCTCATAATTTCCGTCGGCTTTCTTCACTCTTTCTTTTTTTTTCCTACTCTGACTGGGTAATTTCCAATTACCCAATTGTTGCCATTTTGATGGTTGGTATTTCTTTGTCAGACTTTTCATTTTGTTCATGCATTGCTTTCCTAATTTCACTTAGTTGTCTTCTTATAGTTCACTAAACTTTCTTAAGCTGAATATTCTGAATTTGTCTGACAGTTTATAGAACTCCGTTTCTTTGGGGTCAGTTCTCGGAGCTGTATTATTGTCCTTTGGTGTTGTCATATTTTCCTGATTTGGGGGGATCCTTGATTCCTTACATTGTTATCTGCTCATTTGAGTAATCAGGCTCCTCTTCCAGACTTTACAGGGTTTCTTTGACAAAGACAGGTCTTCACCAGTCATCTCACTTTGGGTTCCTGAGTATTGCTACAGGTAATGTCATTGGGTAGATGGGGCCCACTATTATGGTCTGTTTTGGGTTGGGACAACTATTTGAACTCTGAGGGTGGGGATGGGGGTATGTTACTAGCTATAAACTTTTGGATAGGACTGCTGGCTTGGTTCCCTACCCAAGTGAGACTGTAGAATAGGCTCTGCATTTGCCTGAATTCTCTGGTCAGGCTTACAAGCTGCTTGGGACTGGGGTACTATATTCAGTAGTATATGGGACTATAAATTAGCTTCCCTGTGCTGGTAGGGCAGCAGAACAGGACCCAGGGGCTGTACAGCTCATTGTTTAGGGACGTGAATCAGGCTAAAGCATGCATTGAATTCCCTGGTCTAGTGAGGCAGACAGGGAAGCCATGGGCTGTGCTCTCTTTTAAAATGTCACTGTATGTGGAGTTGTTGAATGGGCTATGCAGCATCCAGTGTGCTATGGTTACATTCCCTGTTAGGCTGAAGGCTGTATTCAGTGGTGGCAAGGCTGTGAATAGCTGGAGAAGCAGCTATAAAGCCTGTAAAGCTCTTTGTTGTCTTAACTCAAGCTGACCTTTACCCAAGTTCCTTGACAGAACAGAGTTACCACATTTTCTCTGCAAACTATTGGCTCTGCATGTCCTCATCCTGGTTCAAGCACCGCTGGATCGTACAGCTTCCAGTTGTTGCCAGCCCTTCTCGTCAGATGAAACCAAAAGACACTCTTTACAGTAGGTGGGGCTGTGTTTCAGCTCCCTTGCCAAGGTGGGAGGGGTGAGGGGCCACTCCAAGATACTCTCAGTTTCCCTAACAGACTCTCTGAATTGGAGGGGCCAGTAGCTACCCTCAGCCTTGGCCATGGATTAATCCTCCTGCCTGTGTGTAACATGGGAATGGGCCACAACTGGTACAGATTTTACTCTGGGACTGATTAGCTCTGCTTGCCTCCCTCTTGGCTCAAGCTCCACTGGGCTGCACTACTTCCAGGTTTTGTCACCAGCTCTTCTGGTCAGATGGGGCCAGAAAACACTGTTCACAGTGAGTGGGGTGGTGGATGGTTCAGCTCTTTGCCTGGGTGTGGACAAAACTCCTCCTTTGAGTATCTGAATTAGGTAGATCTTTACCCTGCCAAGTTCCTTGGTCAGAGAGAGCCCTCAGCTTGTTACTGCAGATGAAAAAAACTGGTTGGGATTACTACTTGGCTCTGCAGATATGAACTCAGTCTACTGGTAGAACTTTTAACAATTAAGGCTCTACTTTGTTGTAGGAGCCATCTGTCTTCCACCTACTACTAGTGATGTTATCTTGGTTGCCAGACTGGTGATTAACCTACCATGAAGTTCCATTGTATTGCCTGTTTTCTCAAGCAATGAATTGAAGTAGCAATTATTGAAGGTAGCAGCTGTTGAAGGTTGTATTTTCCAGAAACAGATGCTGAGATGGACTTTGGATGTAAGATATTTTTAAGGGATTGATACCTGTGAATGGAAGAGAGAGAAAGCAGAATTGAGAAAAGTGATAAATTAAACTGTAATGTAGTTTCTTAAATCTCAGTTGACTTGGCAAGAATCTTTTGAGCAAATATTATTCATCGGAGTTGTCCCATGTTGGATCAAAATGTCTAGCACTTCCCTGAGAAGGGAGTTTCTTCATTTCAAGTAACTCTCTACAGCTGTAGTAGATGCTGAAGGAGTTGAAAAGCTGGAGGCTGTTTGCTGACTACATCCCCTGTAGCTGTGCTGTAAGTCTTTCTTTCAGGGAGATACAGAGGATGGTGCATTCCTATTACAGGAAACATACTAATTTAAAATCTTTAAATTTATATTTATTTAACATTCTGTTTATGAAAACTGAGTTCTCTTTCAGGGGATAAGCCTCTCATTTTCAGGAAATATAAACAAGCACCTGTTTAGCATCCATTGCTATTACATAAAACTCTTACCAGGTCTTGTCTGTTAGGAATGGTGAGTTATTTGTTCCACTGAGACCAGTTCTTATTCATGATATGGAGGGACAGTAGTGCCTTCTGTGAGTACAGAAGTTGGAGATTAAGAAACTTGAATTTAGCAGAGGTCAGCTTCCAGACTGCAGATTATCAGGTTTGTTTTGGAGGAAGAGGCAAGTCTCAGTTGTTGAGAAAAAGTAGAAGAAGCTCAAATATTTAATTCATTAATTTGAGACATCATAATATGGGGACAGGAAACTTAATCCTTAGAGGAGGCTGTTAGTGGTCAGAGGCACTTAGAGATTCTGGAAGAAGATGATAAGAAGGTAGAGTGTGGATATCCTGGCAAAGAAAGTAAACAATTTCAGGCAGCTTAGAGGAAAACGAGTTTTCTAACCTCATAGTATAAGGGACACCGTGTACTTTTAAAACAGATGCTGCACACTTCGCAAGTAAGGATATGGAAGGAAATGCATCCTTTTTAGGTTCAGAAGCCTCTCATTTTCAGGAAATATAAACAAGGATGCATAGGAAATGCATAGGGTTCAGATATCGATGAGAAAGAAGTTTATAAATACTTGTTAGAAGTATGGACTCAGGTGAAAAAGACAGAAAGGTACTGCAAACTGGTTTAAGCTAAAACACATGTATTGGCTCATCCAATTAAAAGGTTTATGACAAGGCTGGATTCAAAGGCTCAAGTTATGTCTTAATTAAATCCACTTCCCTCCATCTTTCTTTCTTACATTGTTTTGGCATTATTATTAAAGCTCATTCCCCTTTTATGGTGGTCCCTGCAGCTCAAGATTTTCACCCTATTAGTTTCAAGCCAGCAAAATAAATGCTCTTTTTCTCAGTGGTTCTGATAAAGGTTTATGAAATAAGTTTCATTGACTCAGGTTGTCTGGACTTGGGTCACATGTCTACACTTCAGCCAATCAGCTGTGATGTTTTGATGGGCCATTCTTGAATCACATGCCAGTCTCTGGAGCTGAGGATGGGGCAAACCTTTCTATGTCAACAACATGATTTGCAAGTGGCAGATGCGTTTTAAAAAAAGAAAACGCGGAAGGAATGAATGCCAGGCAGACAAGAACAAGTGTTCAATCTATGCTTTAACCTTCTTGACTTTACTTGTCAGAAACTTTGCAGAATTGAAGATTGGGAGATCGTGCTTTCCTCCTACCCAGCCCTTTGCCTCAAACCCACATGCAGAGACTTCCTGCTTGGCCCACACCTCATTTACCCTGCTCTCCTGGCAAATACACATCTCTTTACAAACACTTCATTAACTTTGATGTTTGCCTCAGAGCTCTAATGTGTTTGAAGGATTTCTTTAAGGTTCGCTGGTATCTCCCCTGAGTGCTCTCTGTGGGCTTTTTCCATTTTAACCCAGACTCATCACTCTCGGGACACTGCTGGCTACCTCAATATTTGTTAATGCTGTTTGACATATTCTTCAATATTTGTTAACACTGTGTGTGCAGTCAGTCAGTGAGAGAGACCTATCGAGGTCATCAGAATCTTGCCGATGTATTGTGTCATGTACTAGGGAGTCTTTATAATAAACAGAGGGACAGGCAGTGACTTTCTGGTTGCCCAATTTATCATGGAACTAACAGCAAAGAAGTAATGAGTGAGGCTGGATTTCCTGAGGCAAGAGAGAAGGAATGGGTAGTTTAATATGTATAGGAGAGTCTCAATTTTTATCTAAGTGGCAGGATATCCAGTCTTGGAAACAGGCCTATTCAGGAACTTCTACCGCCATTCTAGTTTGGATCTCAGGCAAAGCGAGCACTCAGGTTCCAGCCCGCTGCTCACCAGCTGTGCAGGGGATACTCTGAAATAGGCACTTCTCCATTAACTCATGGCTTCAGAACTGTACTATTCTGTCTCAAATATGCTATTAGAGATTGAAGGTGATGTAATGCTGAGTCAACAGTGAGGGCTTCAATTGCTGTGGGGCTCAGTTAACTTTATACTGTTCCCTGGCCTAAGGCTGCAGATCAAATCCTCACCAGTCATTTTTAATGTAGGGTGACTGTTCCATGAAGGGAAATGGGGGAAGACAGCATATTTGGCTCAGTACAGAAGGATTTGCCCTATAGGAAAAGTCTTGGAAATGAATGGCTTATTAACCATGAGTCAAGAGTGTAATTTCAAATATAAAGCACATCTAACATCCAGAGCAGTAATGGTATGTGGTGGACGGTCAACTTTGTCCAAGCCATAGACAGTTGACTGGGGTTCCTCATTGCATCATAGCTACAGCAAGAAGATAGATTCCTAAGAGACTTTAACATCTGATCTTGTGGGTTTTTTTCTTCCTATCTCCCAGCAAGATTGTCCTTAAGTACCATACCAAGTAAAATGCATCATCTCTACGCAAATACTTCTAGAAAAAATGATAATTCTATAATAATGGACTTTTAATGATGTGACTATATTTTAATTTCTGACTTTTTGTATCTAAATTCCATAATTAGTCAGGGAGAAGAAAGGTAAAACTTCTGCTGTAAAGCCTGAATATGACCTCTTTGGTAGAATTATGCTAACTCTCCTGGCCATCACAAGCCAAAGAAGTTGCTAAGTTCACATTTATTCTTTTAGAATTCCCTTCTGGGCTGTGAAAAGGCCTATATAAGCTAGGAGACTGAAACTTCCAGGCAGGCTAGGAACATGGCACACAACAGAATGCTAGAATATAGTAGGTATTCAAAACTTGTGAAGAGAATAGACAAAATTCCAGCATTCCACAGTGTTTACATTCTGGGCATAGGGAGACAAAAATATACAATATAAATAAGTAAAAGATACAGTACGTTAGTGAAAAACTTATCTGGAGAAAAATCAAGCAGAGCAGGATGACAGGGAATAGAGATGAGGGTCAGATGCAATAGGGCTGTCAGAAAAAGCTATTTGAACAAAGAGCTGAAGGAGGTGAAGAGGGCAAGTCATGCCTGCTTGGAGGGGGAGCAAGAGGAAATAGAACAGATCAAAGGTAGGGTCGTGCCAGATGTGTTCTAGAAAGAGGCAGGTGTGTCCAGAGAAGAGCAGAGTGCCTGAGATAAACATTATTTTCACATTCCAGATCCCTTTGATCAAATATCAGATATTTGATTGTCCACTTAGTGCTGTAGTGGTATGTGGCATGTGTTTTATTTTTCATCATTCCCCAGAGATGAAGATTTTCAAATCTGTGCTCTGGGAAGGTGAAATGCCCGTTTTGTATTTAATTATTCTGTCTTATTAATATCTTTAATCTACCATAGATTTGTCTCTGGTAGATTGCCAATCTCCACATCACTTAATTGTTCTTCTGGGGTTTTATCTTATTCCTTTGTCTGGAATATATTGCTCTGCTGTCTCTTTTTGTCTAAATTTCTATTTGTATTTTTATGTACGTGGAAGGTTATTTATTTTTCTCGACTTTGTAGAAGTGGCCTTCTGTGGAGGATGTCCTGTGTGTCCCAGCAGTACACTCCCCTCTCATCACCCAAGGGCCAGTGACCAACTGATCCCAGAGTAGGTTCTGAACTGTGCTTGCAGCCTCGGTTCCACAAGCTGCCAGATTGTATTTTTCTTGCTTCTGGGGTCTGCCGCTTGGTGTTTGAGGGTGGTCTAGAGGTTTGGGCAGGCTTCCTGGTGGGAGAGGCCAGTGCCTGCCCACTGGTGGGTGGGGCTAGATCTTGGCCCTCTGGTGGGCAGGGCCAAGTCAAGGGGTGTGTCTAGAGGTGGCTGTGGGTTCAGGAAGTCTTTAGGCAGCCTGTCTGCCAAGGTGGGCCCATGTTCCCACCCTGTTGGTTGTTTGGCCTGAGGTGTCCCTGCACTGGAGCCTACAGGCTGTTGGGTGGGGCCAAGTCTTTGTGCCAAAATGGCAGCCTCCAGGAGAGCTCACATCAGTGACTACTCCCCAGTACCTCTGCCAGCAGTGTCCTTGTCCACACAGTGAGTCACAGCTGCCCCCTCACCTCTCCAGGAGACCCTCCAAGACGAGCAGGTAGGTCTGGCTCAGGCTTCTAAGAAGTCACTGCTTTGCTTTAGTCGCAGTGTGCACAAGACCTTTTGTGTGTCCTCCAAGAGTGGAGTCTCTGTTTCCCCCATCCTGTGGAGCTCCTTGCACTCAAGCCCCACTGGCTTTCAAAGCCAAATGCTCTGGGGACTCCTCCTCCTGATGCCGGGCCTCCAGATTGGCTATCCTGACATGGGGCTCAGAATGCTCACTCCTGTGGGAGAACTTCTGTTATATAATTGTTCTGCAATTCATGGGTCGCCCACCCGGGGGGTATGGGATTTGATTACATTGCGAGTGCACCCCTCCTACTGTCTCAGTGAGTTTCTACTATATGTCTTTGGATGTAGAATATCTTTTCTGGTATCTTTTTGTGGCTCCAGTTTTTTTTCTCTGTATCAATATTTGTTCAGCAATTAGTTGTGATTTTGGTGCGCTTATGACAGGAGGTAAGTTCAAGGTCCTTTCACTCCGACCTTTTAAGCCTTTCCCCACTGTATACTTTTTCAAAAAACTTGTTCATAGATTCCTGAGCATTTTATTCCGTTCTAAAGATTTCCAGGTCTGAAGAACCATTTGTGAAATTTGCATTTCCCTTAAAAAAAAGTACATACTTTATGTGTGAAATCTGATATCATTGACATTGCCAGCATTTACTAGGGGCTTACTGTGTACCTTATGCTTTGCCAAATGCTTTACATATATTATCTTGTTTAATCAGTTTAATCTTTGATTATTTTGATATAAGGAGTACTATTATTATCTCAATTTTAGAGATGAGAAACTCAAAAAGAATTTGCCCATAATCAGTTAGGAAGTGCTAGACTCAAGTCCCAAACTCAAGTTTGTCTATTTCCAAGGCCATGATTTATATCCTTGTGCTACATTTGCTCCTATGGGGCATGATGGGAGTAATAAAATGCTGGGCAATTTTGGGTGCTTTTTACAAAATAATTAACCTTTCAGGGAGAATGGATTTTCATCCTCAGATCCCCATTCTCAATATGTACCATCATTATAACCTCCACCCAATGAAAATAGACTCAGAGAATTGTCAGTGTAAAGGTTCCCACTTCCATGGTTTCACCTTAAAATGTTTTCCTTGAATATTTTAAATCTTTATTTTTTAAAGACTCTGTTGGATCTCTCCTCTGTTTCTATTCTCGAAAATGATTTTCATTAAATTTAATCCTTGGATTTTTTTCAGGGCAGCCAAAATTTCAAAGACTCATAAAGGCATATAATAAAAACATGCAATCCTGGTCACTCCCTTTCTCCTTCCCAAACCCCTAGTTTTTGCTGACACACAGATTTCAGAAGAAATGCTGGAGGGACTTTTCATGTGTTCTTCAACTAGCATATGTTTGTACAGTGTGCTTCCAAACTTTTCTCTATGACCTTGGGTTATACATTCTAAAATAAATAATAAAATATTCAAATGTCTCTCAGTTTAAAGAAAGAAATTCATTTCTGAAAGGATATATTTATGTTGGCAGTCACTCTACCTGATGTGTAACCATGAGGAAAGTAGCAAGGGAAAAAGCTCAGTGTGACAATTGGACAGTGATATGCACCTATTAGATGCTTGCTGTATGCCACCTCTGGCATTATAATCCTTAGGATGATAAGAAAAAGAGGCAACAGATATGAGCTCTGCCCTTAGGAATGTTGTTAATATATATGTACATATAATTGCATACTTACTCTAGATAAGCCTTTGTAGACATTACCTTAATTATTGCTCCAAGTGAATAAACTAGGCACTAAATACAAAATATTTATGATCCTTAAGTGTCCAGTTACTGTAAACAGTATGCACTGTATGAACAAACTGAGTGGAGTTGTGGTAGTGCACGGATTTACAGTCTGGCTGAGAAACAAAGGAGAAGCAGAGGAACAAACTCACATAAAATGTCAGGAACTTAAAGTAGTCTGTTATTAAGCAAAAAGTTGCATGATGCGGATTGTTTTATGAGGTTAAACGGATACAGAGATCTGTTAGAGGACACTCATTAGGGGATAGGCTGGTTTACAGGAAAAACAAAAGCATAAGGAAAACATTAATGTGGGGAAAGCAGCCAACCCCATGGTAACTTTTCCAATTAGAGTTATAAAGTACATACTAATGTTAGGAGGATGGATTGGAACTATGTCAGTTATTGTGGAAAAACTGTAGCGTCCTGTCTGGAGATTGAAATGGACTTTTCTTATATGGGATCATACATGGTAAGGATCATTGAGGCGTTAGCTGAAGCTCTCGGGCGTTAGCTTGCTACCACCAGAGGAGCAAGGGTCATAAACAGGCAGAGAGATCCAAGTATGGTTTTGAATACCTGATTCCAGAAACATCCTTTAGATTTCCTTTTATTTATTTATTTTTAATTTTAAAAATAAAAGAAGACTTAGATCGTATTTTGTCACTAGTAACAAAATTAAGATTGGCTGACAAAGTACAAAAGAATGGAAGGAACAAGAATTGATTGAAGGGCAGGGACTCTCCAGCAGAAGAGTTGGGGAAATTATTGAGAAGGGATATCCCTAATTTGTTCACATTTACAGAGAAGAAACACATTTGACTTTAAGAACCCACTCAGTAAATATTTTGATTTATCTCCATTAATGAGACCCTGCAAAATTCTAGCCTAGCCAAGCAAACTTTGGATCTCTAGGTGAAAGATAATACAGGAGAAGGTGAATATTTATTATTTAGCACCCGAGATCAGTATTGGTTCACTTTATTATTTTAAAGATATTAAAGTTTTGTAGATATTGGGAAGAAATGCATTTTTCAATAACCAAGCATCATTTATTTAACTTACTAGCTGCAATATGATTTACTTTATTAGTCAATCCACAAACTGCTGCTTTCAAAATAGACATCACTTCCCTTATCTGCATCCCCTCATCTCCTCTGTCTATTCATCAGTCAGTCTTTCTCTTTTTCTTCCCTTTTGTCTTATTTCAATGAGACAGAGAGAGAGACAGGGAGACAGAGAGAGAGGGGGAATAAGAACTGAGCAATGATTTATAGGTAAACTGCAAATTATTTTATTAAGGGAGTATCATGATGTCTGTGCTATGTGTCCACTGAATGGCACAGTTTCCATTCTTTATTCTACACATAAACCTTTAGTCTACACATAAACCTAAATTCTACACATAAAGCTACAGTGATTTGCTTGGCATCCCATGTTAAATGAAGGTAAGCTGTGGTTTCTGATGGTCATATCTTACTCTAATAAAGGTTGATGTAATGAGTGGAAGGGAGATAAATTTGGGTTTATAATTAGAATGATCCTTTATCATTCCAGACAGATTCTGTGCTCTGAGTAGGCAGTAATGAAATAAGAGCCTCAGGACTTATAAAAGCATAAATAAGCTTCCTAGTAACAACTTTATTGTAACTTTGCTGGGATTAACCCCAGAATGCCCATGTAAGTTTCCTGTCCCAGAACTTTTACAGAAATTACTCAAGTGGGGAGGAGATTGGAAGAACAATACTAGTGTCCCTTTCAAGGGGCAACTCTTCCTTCAAGTATCCTCACAAATGTAGAACAGGTTTGAAGGGAGCTACTGACCTATTAAAAGGTATGCAGACTTGATCTCCAGAAAGACTTCAGACTGGGATGATTTGGACCAAGAGTCCAATAAAGAGAAGACATGGGAGAGATGACTTCATCATATGAAGGACTATTATGTAGGATTAAAGGGTGGTCAGTAGAGTCTAAAGGGCAAATGTTTAAGAAAGGGCAAATTTAGCCACATTAAATAAAAGCATCATTTGGAATTCTTTGAATTATTCTCTGTTCTCTCCCCAGTTGCACAAATGAGATTTTCTGCCATTTTGAGAGAGCCATATTATGACTCTGAATATATCTGTATTCATGATAGGGGAAGGACTTAGAAGATGTTCAAAGGAATAATAGTCATTTTAAAATTATTTTTCTGTCCACCTTTACTCCATCCCTCTTCTCCAATTCAACTCCCTCTCAGCTGTGATTCAGAGTAATGGCATCAGACTGACTTTCCATGAAAGTAATGTCAAATAGGTTACCTCTCATGTGCTCTAATTCAATTATCATATGTATTGAAAGGGATTCTAAGATCTGGCCTGGGCTCAGAAAGTGTGCTAGGATTAAATAGTGATGACTGCTATGGACATGAGGTAGAAGAGAGACGTTGGCCCTAGCCATCCTTTAGGAAATCCATTCAGACACCTTTGCAAATCCTCAATCTTTGTAACAGTCCTTAACATTTACCTAATCATTGCTGTGTGTCAGACACTGTTCTAAGTTCTTTATATGTATTCTCTTTTTTCATCTTGAGAACAGCATTGTGAATGAACTAGGTGCTTTTATAAATGAGGAAACAGGCTTAGGGAAATGAAATAATTTCTCATGGTTACAAAGCTTATTTAACTACTCTGCTGTTAGGTAATAGCACTAATTGAGATAAAGATGCAGGATAGTCGGGTGGGGACAGTCAGCAACTCATAAATTGATCTTTCCTCCCAGCCTCTGTACCAACTCATTCAAATTCTGGCTAGGCAGTTTACATGCACTGTCTCATTCCATCTCCACAATGATTCTATTGGGTAACTGAATATTCCTAAACAGTGACTGGCGTCGTCAATGGCAAACAAAACGGAATTTATGCACGCACTAAGAAACAACTGTAGCCTCAATTGTGTTTCGTGACTACATTTAAATTACATTTTGGAGAACAGAACAAGTGGGCAACACATTGGAGGTCCATGTTTGTTCTCTATAATGGAATCTTTCAATAAGAGTGTGCTGAAGTATCCACATAGGGGAGATAGGGAAGTAGTGGAATGCTATAGTTATGTCTTTGTTTTAATATCAAACACAGATTTGATGCAAGTAAATATTTTAAAATCTCACTGGTTTTCATAATTCAAGTAAAGACTTTAAAATCTCACTGGTTTTTATAATTCATCATGTACCTCATTTCTCTTTTGTTAGCTTTGTATGGTTTATGTTAAGAGCCAAAACCAGTAATGAAAATTAAAACGGTACCAGAGAGAAGGAGGAAGCTCTTCTGTCAGCTATGTTTCCACTCCCTCACATACTATCTCTTTAAAAACTAGTTTAGGTTGATTTATTTTCATTAGAACTTTAAAGTACCATTTCTGTTTTTGATGAGTGAGGTCAGAAATCACACTATGCTCACCCTCAATCCTTTGCCTAGAAAACTCCATACATGTGGTCCGTAGCGCGTACAAGTAAGCAACGGACCACATCAATAACCCTTCAAATTCAGACATTATTCTTCTTAACAGGGTAAAACCTGACTGTTCCCACTGTTTTTCACAGATACACTCTTTGGAATGGCAGGAACTACTCTTATTAGTTCCTGTAATTATTCTGCTGTTTCATCTAAGAGACAGTGAGCATTCTGGGAAGAAGGCTCTATTGGCAGAAACCTAGTCATTTCTGTACCACATTTCTAGAAAGAAAATGTCGTATAACGAAAAAGTGGCAGAAAAGAGCATAAGGCTGATGTACCAAATGGAAAGCACCAAAAATATCTAGTTATAACGGCAACTGTAAATGATAAAAAGGACAAGGGAAGCAAGCACCATGCTATAGGCAAGGAAGCAAGGACTTTGGGCTTCCACAGACTCAGGTTCAAATCCTGTGGCCACTTCTAGCCAGCTAAGTGACTCTGGGTGTATTTCACAGTATTGCTGAAACTGTTTATTCATCTGTGAAACTGAGACCTGACAACCTAGGGTTATAGTGTTCATTAAATGATTAAAAGTGCACAAAGCATCTAGCTTATAAAAAACTGTCAAAAGAGAAATGAGATACATAATGAATCATACAAACCAGTGAGATATATAAAATGTAATCTTTACTAGGTCAGTAAAGACTAATTCTTTCCTGGCACTGGCCATCCCTCAAAAAGAAATATGGGCTTTATTTTTTTCTCTTATAATTTCAGGAAAATCTCTTTGCTTTTTAAAATGAAGACAAAAAACAAAAATGGAACTTCCCTGTACAGGAGGGGTGTCCAATTCTTTGGTGAAGGATGTCGATGTCCATCTTAGGGTATAGTAGAAGTGTTGTAAAATTTCTTATTTTTCCAAAGTGACAATCAACTTATTTTATCCCCTCTATTATTTGCCTCTCATCTTTCCTTGATAGTAGAAAATAAATGTCCCTTTAGAAAACATTTCCCTACCCATACACCTTTCTCCTTTTTGCCCAAATGGTTCAGGTGGATTAGATTCCAGTTATGGTTCTAGGGTTAGGCATATTCCCAAGCTTGAACAATGACAAATTTCAAGAATATCTTATTTGAAACAACAAGAAATAAATTATATTTCTTCAGAGATGATTAGGCAGGGGCCACCATATGATAGAATTTTATTCAAGAAGGAATATGACACAGAAATAGGTATAACACACACACACACACACACACACACACACACACACACACAGAGGGGATGCTATAGGGGCCAAAAGAGGAGGATCTAAACCAACCCAGATTCAGGGGACCACAGAAGCTTTCCAGGAGTGAGGGTCTGAGTTAGCTAGAAAAATAATGCAGATAGAGCACACCATAAAAAGGAAAGAGCATGTGCAAATATATTGTGAACTCATAGAAGAGATTCAAGGTTTTGGAGGTAGAACAAAATTAAAAATGGCTGGAGCCACAAATACAGAGCAAGGGTCTCATGATTTGTGAGGTTGCAGGGCTTCACATAATTTGCTTGAATTTATTTTTAAATCCACATCTCTTATCTGCAAAAGAGAGTTGTGATGGCAACTGCAATTAAGTAATGCAGATAATAGGAGCTCTAACTTCTAAGGAAGGAGAGCTAGAATCTTTGAATAATATGCCAATTTAAGGAAATAGAATGGAATAGAATTATAAAGAGTGATGGTGTTGAATAGAATCTACTACCAGGCAGATGGATCCACATTCTTAGTAAGTAAAGAAAGACATGCGTTCTTACTTACATAAATTTTGCTTAGAATGCCCTCTTGTATGTGTGTAAAATGCCCTCCACCACTTCTATTCTATATCTTTTCCCTTGTTAAAACCCTTTGAGGTGACATCCTATACAGAGATATAGGTAGGTAATTTCTTCCTATCTGTGCCTGACCCACGATTATGATTTGTGTGTTTCACAAATGTGTTTTTTTTTTTTAATACACAAAAATGTCTGTACATGAAGAAGTTTCCTTAAAGGAGAGAAACTGTGTGTTTGAGAGGAGGAACTCTTCAGGGCCAGCCTTACCTGGGGCTCCTGGAATGCATGATTTCAGTCGATGTATGTCCTGGCCACAAAGCATTTCTTCCTCTGTCATATTTTTTCAACAAATTTCTATTAATTTTTTATTCTAGGTTTCATACTTGGAACAGATACAGTTTCAAACAAAGACAACATCTGCATAATTTCCGCTTTGATAGTTCCTCTCTTAACTGAGCTATATCCTTTAAAAATATTGTATTACAATTATTATAAACAATGCTGCAGTAAAATGAACAGGGATTTTGGAGACAAACAGTCCTGAGTTCAAATCAGAGCTCTAACTTTGATACATCTGTGAACTTTAAGTATTCATTGAACCTCTTCAAATATTAGTTCCCTTACTTTAAAAATGGGAGTAATAATACTTTATGGTAAATATTAAACAAAATAATGCACATAAACTGCCATGCCCCTTACACAGGAGTGAGCTACAGTTATTGGCTTTACCTTCCTCCTGCTAACCTGAATAGAATATTCCTTAAGGGCAACAGCCTTTTGTGGTTTGATCTAAATATCTTTCAAAACTCCTGGCTGAGTGCTAAGCAAATAGTAAGGATTCAATAAAAGTGAAAGGATGAATAGCAAGGAATATACCCCTGTGAAAAGTAACTTAGTTATTGAAATGTTCAAATATATGGAAAAGTTGAAAGCAGGTGGGGGATTATGAGATAGCAACATGTGTGTGTGTGTGTGTGTGTGTGTGTGTGTGTGTGACAGAGAGAAAGAGAGAGAGAGAAAGAGGGAGAGAAAGGAAGCGGGGGATAGAGGGAGGGAGGGAGAGACAGATGATGCAACTTAGATGTCAAACTAAACCAGCTTTCACTACTTTACTAAAGTACAATTCTGTCATAATTTGAAATGAGATTCTGAACTTCCTTCTTCTGTTGTTTGGTGAAGGGAAAATGGTCACACAGCCATAATGGAGGGTATTTTTTATGACATGAAAACAGAGAGTCTTTCTTTGATCTTCAAATTAGGGACATATCTCAGACAATTGGGATAGTCTGCCTGAGGTGCTCTAATCACTCAACATATAATCTCCCTAGAATGTATCTTTCTCCCAGGTGCCCTGATACTGCAGTTAAATGCTTCCTGTGGTCATGGAAATTATATGGCGCAGTAACTAATTACAGGTTATAAAAATGAAAAGGGAATAAGGAAGTAGTCTTAGAGCAACTACTGAGCAGACAGAGTCAAGGGCGGACCTAAGCTAATTGGCTTTCTGATAGAGATCTCCAGGGTCTCCAGGCCTTAATAAGTGTTTGCCAGGATTAGAGGCTTCTCAAAGCCTCAGATACAGTATGGAATATCTCAAGAGAATACACTCTGTAACTGCCTAAAGGTTTCTGGGCTCAAACAGGATGTCATTCAAGAAGGTCTTATGCTGTTTAGCTTCAGTTATTTTACTTGCTCGATTTCTCCCGTAACTAGGAAGAAGTGGCCTTATTTGCATTTTATGGATAATAGGAAGCTAAGTCTCAGAAATATTTGCTCTGTCAAGCAATTCTTGAATTGAAACTAAAATGCCCCAGTGCCTAAACCTGAGAGTCTAACTGTGATATCTCACAGCCAAGTCATTAATAAACGCTGATTGTCTTAATTACTTACGGAACTTATACTGTATTCAATTCTGTCATTGTTCTAGTTCAATGCGTTTAGTTTTTTTTTTAATTTGACGATAGATCAAACACAAATAAAGCAGAAGTTTTACCTTGAAGACCTTCTTACCCTCCTAATAATAATATACATTCAGAAAGATATCTAACAATATATTGAGTCGAATGAGTTATAGAAACTAGATGTATAGAGATAAGCATAGGCTGTGTTTCTAACGGACATGCTCTCAAAAGACATGACATTTCAGTGGAATCTTTTAAACAAGTGATTTAGATGGATAGGGAAATGAGATAAGAATTTGTAAACCTGGAAAATATCTCTACTGATGCAGAATCTTGAAGGATGGACTGGGAGGGATCGGTTTGGCTGCTTTAGAGTCTTCATCTTGGGATGTAGAGGGAAATAAGAGTGTCCAGCATGGTTATGCCAGATGAGGAAGACTTTGATTTTGGATGGATGTTGTTGAATTTTTATCCCAGAGGTAAAGGGGAGTGATTGTCAGTAGGCAGGACAACCTTATAAGATAATTTTGACTTAAGTGGGCTGATCGTGAATTAAAATGAAGGAACCAGTTCAAAATGGACAAGGCTTCTCCTCTAAGAAGTGGTGAGTTTCTATAAGTAGGGATATGTAAATGATGATCAAAGTAACACTTGTTAGGGATATTCCAAAAGGGATTTTAGCATTAGACATAGTGAGTGAGGAATAGGTAATGAGAAACTATAGGTTAAATCTTCTTAGCTTTTTGCAGTCCATCCAGATGTCCCCATTTCAAGTCTGAGTGCCCATTGGAAAAATGTAGTAAGTAGGTTCTTCTTAAAGCCTATTCTAACCCAGAGATTCCCTTTAAAATATTCCATCTGGTCTAGTTATTGTGATATTTCTCTTTATATTAATTATATTATCTTACCTTTATCCCATCTTTCTGCAGTATGTTGGAATTTACAGATGAGAAAAGTGAAGCTTTGAAAGATTATGTAGCTGGTGTGTGATGTAGCAGAAATTTTATTTTAGACGATTTTGACTTCAAACCTCTTGATCACTACACATACTGCATACAGTATCTTTTTTTGCCTAGAAAACATGGGGTGCTCTTGGAGAATGGGTAAAACGTGCACCCCCAGGAAAATAACAATATCTTTGACAGATTTGTGAGCAGAACACTCAAAGGGAACATTTGAGATTGCCAGGTTCCCAACTTGGCCCTGTGATCTCAGCTGGCTTCTGTGAGTTTATGAGTAAAATTAATTCAAAGGTCAGGGACAAAGGGACAAGGGTGAGGAGGCAAAAGAAAATCTGAGAAAAATTTATTTTCAAAATGTAATGATATTTATCCAATTAATGTCCTGGGCTGCCTGCCCATGTGTAATGCAGCCCTGTCTTCAATGCAATACAGAACTTTCTCAAAATGAGCTTGTTGGGCAGAAATGTGATGAACATGTAAAGCGACCCAATAATACAAACACAATCAGGATGACCAAATCCAGAGAAGGGAGCAGTGCCCTCGGTGCTGTAAATTTCAATTTCCCATGTCTCCACATCAAAGTAAGGCAGAGTGGCACTTTATAATTAACAGGCAGCTCTGTTTACTTCTTTATTCCTTCCCCTAGGATAGGAAAGGGAAATAAGAAAATAACGTTTTCTCTTTTTTTCCATTCCAAGCCGAGTGAATTTTTCTAAATTAAAATGGGATCTGGATAAGTAAAGGTCAGTCCAGCTTTGACACTTTCTTCATTAACAATAAACCGACATCTAGCTGTCTTTGCTCCTGGCTTTTTTACTAAATGAAGATGCTTGCAGATGCCATCAGTATGGGCTAGTGAAGCATAGAATATATATCCAGAATTATCAACAGCAGAGGCAAGAGGGAATTATTATTTACTTCAGCCTATATTTATTTGATATGCATAACAATGCTGTAAATATACTCATTAGACTTAATACCATACTATTAACTTTAGAGATAATGACTTTCTGCAGAAAACAATGAGGCACTTGTATTGTACAATTCTGCTTACTCAGTGGCTTTGGTTCTCCCAGATACAAAAGTGTTAAAAGTCACACAGCCCCTATGACATGCTATAGTACTTTCCTCCTTAACTAGGTATTTGTCTGTGTTGATACCCTTTTTATGACCCAAAATGTATAGGCTCTCTAGAGAGATTGGATAGATTTCTGTTAATAACTATACTCTGAAGTGAAAGGGAAGGAAGGAAATAGGAGAATAATTTAGGGGACAATTAAAATGGAGTAGGAAAAAGCTAACAGTGAAGCATGCTTCAGAAGCTGTATTTGGGCCAGGCATATATTAGGAAAATAGAAGAAACTGATTAAATAGCTAATCATTAGTAGAATCTGGAAGCTAATTGGTTGAGGAAGAGGTTAATTCTGAAACTTACATGAATGTAGTATTTAGGATATGGAATGCAAGTAAACATAGCTGAATCTGTAAATTCATTTATGTAGTACTGAAACCAGCACAATTAAACATTGTGTGATTTGCAATGAGTAATATCTGTGAAAATTTTTTTACAGATTAAAACATTTTATTTTTTTTATTTAATAACTTTTTATTATAGAACAGTTTTGGATTTAGGAAAAAATTGTGAAGAAAGTACATTTTCTCTGCACCCAGTTTTCTCTGAATATTAACACCTTGCTTTACTATAGTGTGTTTGTTACAATTAATGAACTAATATTTATACATTACTATTAACTAAAGTTTAAACTTTATTCATATGTCCTTACTATTTACCTTATATCCTTTCTTCTGTTCCAGAATCTCATTCTGGATACGTTATATTCAGTAGTCATATCTCCTTAGGATCTCCTTGGCTTTAACAGTTTCTCAGCCATTCCTTGTTTTTTGGTGGCCTTGACAGTTTTGAGGGGTACTAGCCAGGAATTTTGAAGAATGTCTCTCAATTGGGATTTGTCTGTTGTTTTTCTCAGTTTTAAGTTGGATTTGTGTGTTTGGGGGAGGAAGACCATAGACATAATGTACCATTTTCATGACATCATGTCAAGAGTAAATGCTATTAACATGACTTGTCACAGTTGTTATGAACCTTGATCATCTGACTGAGGTGGTGTTTTTTAGTTTTCCTCTCCTGTGAAGTTAACCTCCCCACCAAAGGAAGTCACTTAAGGACTAGGGAGTTATAAACAACCTCACGGAAGACAGTGTACCTATATAAATTAATTAGAATTTTTCTGTTTGAGAGATTTGAGTGATTTTATTTTGATGAGGTATCATCAAAATAAAATGTGATTTTATTTTGATGAGGTATCACTTTTTCCTTTTATTGATTGTGCTTTTGATGTCAATTTTAAGAATGCTTTCCTTAGTCTAGATCCTGCACAATTTCTCCCATGTTGATTTCTAAAAGTGTTAGATTTCATTTAAATCTGGGATCTATTTTGAGTTATGCTTGTACAAGGTCTGAGCTTTAAGTCAGGTTTTTATTTTTAGTCTATTGATATCCAGTTGCTCCATTACCATCTGTTGAAGAGACTATCCTTCTTCTATTGAATTGCTTTTGGACCTTTATCAAAATCCACTTGGGCCTATCTGCGTGGGTCTATATGTGGCTTCTCTATTCCATTCTATTGATCTGTGTGTCTATACCTCTGCTATTATGACACTCTCCTGCTTATTGTAGCTGTCTAGCGGACTTTAATATTGGGTAGAGTAATTTCTCCCACTTTATTCTTTTTTTTTAAAGATTGTTTTAACTATCCAAGGTTGTTTTAACTATCCTTAGACCTCTGCCTTTCCATATAACTTTAGCATTAGCTTGTCCTTATCCACTAAAACATGCTGGGATTTTTATAGGAATCACATTGAGCCTAGAGATCAATTTTGAGGAGAATTGATATGTTTACTATGTCGAGTCTTCCAATTCATGAACACAGTATGCCTCTCCATTTGTTTGTCTTTTTCGATATGAGAAGGCTTTTCTTAAAGATTTTGTTGTTTGTGCCTGTTGGCAGTTCTGGATTGAAGACTTGTGAAGTGTCCTGTCCTAATATCTGGGAGGCAATTAGGAAACCCAGAGAACCCAGTATGCCTTCTTATTTTCACCTTTTTGAATCTTTCCATGGTTGTTGTGCTATTCTCAGAGCTTTCTGGTTGTAAGAGAATTGACCTGGAAGTGATGAGAATACTCCATCTTGCCAGAATCATTAAGTCCTTTTTTTTTTTTTTTAATGTAACATGTTGAAATTTTAAGCCGAGTTTGTTACTTTGCTTCTGTCAGCCCTGTAGTATATAAGACCCATATGTTATTAACCTCCCCCCCTCCCCCACCACACACATACTTAATGGTTATTTGCTTCTCTCATACTCTTATTTAGGTAGACACTTAATCACAATTAATCAAAAGCAGTGATTTAATTCATCATGAGTCTATTGCATGATTTGGATTTTCAGTATCCAATTTCCTATTAGAAAGAAGCTTAGCACTGTGTTCAGAGCCAAAGCCATTACCAGATCATTCCCAGTATCTTACCTTTGATGCTACAGTTCCTAGATCCATTCTTCATACAATCACAGTTTTAAAATCAGAGGACAGTCAGAGTAGCAGCCTGTGCATTAGTAGATGAGATATAACAACTTAGTTATTGACACATTAGGGGTTCTTTTGGTTCCCACATCTTTTTCTTTGAAAAAAGAATGAGTCTTTTAACCGTATTTGTCCACAAATTGGAGAGGGACGTGTAAATATAAGCATAAGAAAGCATCTCAGGAATCATCTAACAGTGGAGCTACAGGAACAGAGGAGGAATGAACCTAAGTATTTTATATGCTGTAGTTATATAAAAATGTGTAGCAAAAAAAAAGCCATGTTTCATAAAATTGTTAGTCTTCTTAGAACATAAATGAGGAAAACCTACCATGCTATGTGTTTTGGATACTTATCTCTGCATGGCATTGCTGTTATTTAAACAGAAAGTTAAATTCGCATTCACATTTTCCCTAAATCATATTGATTCTCAGTTTCTATAAAATTGCTTCAAGGATATAAACATAAGAGTGCAATATAATAAATCATTATACAAAATATCGTCAAACATAAACCTAAATGTAAAACTGCGAGGTAATAAGAATGTATTGTTTGTTTTTAACAGCTTTTTCTTTTCTAAAAGCATTTCTTATTTATAATAAAATGGTGTATTGTTACCCACCTGCAATAAGCTATTTGATTAGTATGTACATGAAGAATAGAGTAAAGCCATTTTGATTTCTCACGGGTATTTCATTGTGTTTAACGTAAATGGCCATCAAAAATATGCTGCTGCTAGTGATATACTGTTACATAAACAGTAGTAAAAGTACCCGTTTACAGAAGTAGAAAGGATTAGATGCATTTTTGCAAGAGTTAAGTATTATATATCACCCATGTCCTCAGAAATTAAGTTGGAAACAGGGTAGTTCAGGAAAGGGTTTAAAGAGGATGAATAAGATGAGAAGTGAGGTAGAGCTAAGATTTTAGAGCCAAAACCACAAACACTCATGCACACATACTGGGTCTATCAAGTTCTTGTGCCTTCAGAAAGTTTTTGCCAGGTGATCTTGAATCATCAGAAAGGTTGCATGTAAGGTTGTTGGGAAGCAAAAGCAAGTTTTCTGAAAATGAGCCTTGAAGCATTGATAAATCCTCCTAGACAGATTGGAAGCTAATCATATTTTAAAGATTCATCCCCTTGGTACTTTCTCTTATTCATGAGCAAGTTAATCCAGAGAAACAGAAACAGTGGGATATATAATACATATACATAGGTGTCTTCTATCTATAAATATATATCTATGTGATGTATAGCTCTATCTATATCTATCTATCTATCATCTATCTATCAGTGGAGAGAGGGGGGGATTTTGAAGAAATTGTCTCACAAGATTTCGGGGCCTGGCAGGTCTGAAGTCTATAGGACAAGACAGCAGGCTCAGGAAGCAGAAAGAAACCATGTTGCCATCTTGATGCAGAATTTCTTCTAGGAAACATTTCTTTGCTGTTAAGGTCTTTCAGTTGGGATCAGAGGCCCCACGCTATCGAGAGTAATCTCCTTTACTTAAAATTAATGATTGAAGATGTTAATCATATCTATAAAATACCTTCATAGCAACACCTAGGTTAGTATTTGATGAAATAACTGGGAACTATAGCTTAGACATGTTAACAAAGAAAACTAACCATCATAGGTTTCAATATAGTATCCTTAACTATGGCAGAATGATCATGGTAGAAGAGAAAGTTTGAAAAACTGGTGAGGGGCTGAGTTTAGAGCCACTATGAACAGGTAGACAAGATAACAGCTTCAACAAAAGTGAGGCGATCATATTTCCATCTTGACTTTAATGAGGGCAGCCTCTCATATTTGCCCATGTGTTGACTTCTTAGGGGCAAGATATATCAGAGGAAATTCATAGTTAGCACTTTTATCCCCAGTAGGATTCTGATGAAGACTTGGTTTAGAATTAAATGAACAGCCTGGAATAAAATCAGCTATACCTAGTCTGACCCGAGGCTGGCTGCATCCCAGTTTTTTGATCCAAGACCCATGTGGAATGCTTGAGTTACAGGTTCTCCATTGTAATCAAAGCAGTACTAGTAGATTATACATTTCAACAACTGATCTGGAAGCTTATTGAATAATTAACCTCCATCAATCCTAGAAATTTCAATATCATAGCAGCCTCCACATTTGGGGAGACACAAACTCATCCCTGAAAACCTGCACTCTTTTTCTCACTTCACACGGGAAGTTCTATTTACTGAATGTGTATAGTAGATTTGATGCTGGCACAAGTGAGTCATACCTGAATGAGCCATAGTTCTTACTGTCCGATGTTTACAGGCTTCATAGAGGAGATAAATATAAAAAATAATAATTATCTTCTATACATTAAGAGCCATAAAACTGCATGCCAATTTAATTATAGAATTATAGCTTAGGGTGAAGAATTGATTGGGAGGAAGAAGGCCATTACGAATGATATCTTTGACAATGTGGTATCTGAATCTTGACATATAAGTAGGGATCTGTAAGTTGGACAAGTCAGGAATATTAATAACAATAGCAAACATTTGTGGAATGCTTACTTAGTCTCAAACACAATGTTTATGCTTTATGAGTATTATTAACTCTAAGAGGTGGTTGCTTTTATTATCCCACTTGGACAGGTAAGGAAGTGTCACCTGAGAGAAGCTAAGTGGTGGACCCAACATTTTAACCCAGGCAGTCTGGGTCTGGAGCATCTGTTCTTGTCTGTGGGTCCTGCCTTCCCTGTAATAACATAGAAGATAGTCTCTAATATGATATCAGGGGACAAACTGTGAAAATGATGTGAGGGAGCAAAGCTGAGTAATAACAAGTGCAGGAAGGGGCCAGGTCACTAAGCATCTCAAATAAAATCTAGATTATATCTAGAATACAGTGGAGGACACTGCAGGATTTCAAGAGTAGAGAGGCATTTTCAGACATGGCTTGTAGAAAGCTTACTGTGGCAGTCATGCAGAGACAGAGGTTGTAGGCTAGTGAACTAAGTGACAGGGAGACAAAGCAGACTGATACAGGATGAGGTAAGAAATAGAGGCATGAAAAAGAAGCAGTGAAATACAGAGGCCAAGCAAGAATAACAAGTCATTGTGAAGGTAGAGTTTCTAGGGTTGGATAACAGATGGCAAGCAGAGAATAACTCTGGAATGACGCCAAGATTTCTGGAATGGATGAATGATTGTAACTTTCACTGAGATGGGGAATACAACAAGAGGAGAAGTAGAGTTTTGAAGAAAGATTATGACTTCAGTTTTCCTTATTCAGTTAAATTGGATGAGCCTCTAGCCCTGTGCTGTCAGTATGGTAGCCATTAGCCATACATGGTTATTTAAATTTAAATTCATTAGAATTAAGTAAAATTAAATCTTAGGACCTCATTCTCACTAGCCACTTTTCAGGTTCTTAATAGCAATAAGTTGCTAGTGGGTGATCACTATGTTGGACCACAGATTATAAAACATATCATCACAGAAAGTTCTATGGGACAACATTGCTCTAGATTACACAAGTAAATATATTTGTTAGAAACTTGATTATGTTTTTCTGGGATTCAGAGTGCCATGAAATGTGTTGCCTCAGGAAGTAATACATTCCTAATCTTTGAAGAGATATCCTTGATGAGGATGTCAGATGAATGGTTTGGTTGTATCCACAAGTGTCGCTGAATGTGTTTGTTAGGTTAGTAATACAATTATTATTAAATCTGATAATAATGATTATGATGGAATTGCATGGAGAAGAATAGTAGTCACTTTTTTCATATTAAATTTATCTTGATACATTGCTCTAAACTTTTCAAAGCAAAACCCATCAAAAATATTGCAAAAATTTGTAATTTTAAATATCTGTGTAGTTATATGAATGTGTAGTTTGTGTGTATTATTATACATTTAACCACATTTAGAACATATAATTTTTGGCTCAGTTTTGGTTTTGTGTAGATAGAGAAATAATTCATTTCTTGTTTTACAAACTTTTGGATTAGAAGACAACTATTTTCTTTAATTTTACACTTTTTAAAGTAGAGTTTGCATACCATAAAATACTCCAGTTTTAAATGTACAATTCAAAGATTTTCAGAAAATTTACAGTTATGCAGCTTTTACCACAATCCAATTTTAGAACATTTCCATCTCCCCAAAAAGATCCTTAGTCCACATTTGCATTCGCTTCCCATGGCCGCAGCTAGCCCCAGGCAAACACTGTTTACATTTTGTCTCCGTAGATATTCCTTTTCAGGACATGTCATATAAATGCAGTCATCACCATAAGCAGTCTTTTACACCTGGCTTCATTCAGCCAGCATTCTGCTTTTTGGTCTGTTGTAGCTTGTTATCAATCCTTTGTCCTTATTCTTGCTGAATAGTGTTCTGCCTTATAGATGTATCACACTTTGTTTATTCATTCATCAATTGATGGTCATCTGAGTTGTTTCCACTTTTAGGCTATTTGGAATAATGCTGCTATGAAAATTTGTACAGAAGTTTTTGTGTGAACATAAGTTTTTCTTTCTCTGGGAATGACATCTAGGAGGGACATTGCTGGTTAATATGATAAGTTTATAGTTGACTGTTTAAGAAGCTACCAAAGTAACTGTGCTCTTTACATTCTTACCAGAGGGTTTCAGTTTCTCCACATCCTCTCAGACATGTCGCTTTTTATTTTAACTATTCCAGTAGGTGTGAAATAATATCTTGTTGTGACGTAAACTGCATTTTCTAATGAGTTATGATGTTGAGCATCTTTTCATGTGCTTATTGGTTATTAATAGATGTTTTGATGAGACTTTTTTCATGCATTTTGCCCATTTTCTTTCTCTGATACTCTTCACGTAGTGAGAATATGGTGGGTAAGCATGTGCAGGTTGAATGTGAGGTTCCCTCCTTTACATTCTCATTATTTGCATGTCCCAGAGGGAGAAGCCCTTTGCTTTTCACTTTTTTCCTATGTGCTTTTCTCTTTTTCATAATACGATGTGGGAATGTCTCTTTAATGTCACTGGGCAAGTTGCTCAGAATACTTATATGTGATACACATAGGATGATTTACCATGTAAGCAGATATAAAATTATTTTTCTGCCCTACCTCCTTGTCCCAGCCATTCAACTTAGAAAAAAATTCCTGGTAAAATTCAGCTTCCCTGAGCAGCTTCCAGGACCTCCAATTCATTTAACTGGACACATCTGGTTGAGGCTAAGAGTGAAGCAGAAATTGTATTACCCTGGATAGTCCTTCTGTAATAAAAGCTTTTCAAGTCCCCATCAGTCTACCAGCCTCTGTACTTGGGGTCCATCCATGTATTGGGCATTGATGCATCAGTAAGGAACATCAAATATACAGACCAGGACCTCAAGGAGTCGCCATAAGAACCTGTCAGGAATGGAATCAAACATTTGAAATGGAATTAGCCTTAAATCAAACCATCCTCAAGTTGTGCAATAATCTTAGGCTCTAGGCAGCCCATGGCCCCAAAAGCTGGGCATTGTTTTCTTTCCAAGGTCAGCTCTGCCAGGCCCCTAGGCTGAAGTGTTCAGTCAGTTGTCCTGCCTGAGGACCTGGAGTGGACCCTCTGCTCTGCTTCCCCATCTTTGTTGTGGGCTTCCAGGGTAAATAAATGTTCTCTCTTAATTTAAAGCAGCTGCTCATTGCCAGCACCTACCTTCACAGTTGCCAGCCTGGTTGACAGAATTCACAAAGGTGAGCAAAGCACAGGGTCCCTAAACTCACAGAGCTTATGTAACAGAATCAGGAATAATTGAATATTCCTAACATTGAATGTATATTTGTAGCTGCTGTATGTTTGTTAAAGGAATGTACATAGCATAAATGGATTTCACATAGGCTAGGAAGATGCCTCACAGTCTTTCTAGATGCAGGTGCTGCTTCGTGACTGCCTGAAGCCCACAGTGATTAGAAGAAAGGCCCTTGCTATGAGGTATCATCCTCCTCTGGCAGGATGATGAAACAATGCAGGAGGGGAGGAAGGACTCGTGATCTCGGGCACGTCTGCAGCCAACTCCCAGCTAAAATCTGATTTCTCTTCTTGACGTAGCTTGGGGTGGGGGTGGGGGGTGAATTTATTATGTGTATTTATACCAAAGAATGTACTGTTTCACTTTTCTTTTTTTTTTTTTGCGGTACGCGGGCCTCTCACTGTTGTGGCCTCTCCCGTTGCGGAGCACAGGCTCCGGACGCGCAGGCTCAGCGGCCATGGCTCACGGGCCTGGCCGCTCCACGGCATGTGGGATCTTCCCGGACCGGGGCACGAACCTGTGTCCCCTGCATCTGCAGGCGGACTCTCAACCACTGTGCCACCAGGGAAGCCCTGTTTCACATATTTTTTTGCTAATATTATATTATAATCTATGGTATAAAGTATTTTCTTTTTTGTTCAGCCTGCAATGACAGATGGTGGCCACAGTATCCTAGGCATATTTCTTGAACCCTCACGCTGTTAAGGATACTTTGCATTCTTCATAATGGGCTGGTGGAAATGTGACCAATTTCAGTGGAAATCTGTATATTTATGGCAGCACAACTCTAAAATAATAAGAAAAAAAATCTACAATGGTTTTCTCTGTTTTGAAGTTTGTTCCATAAATAAATCTAGATGCCAACTATTTCTTAACGATTTATAAATGAAAACTTTATAAAAGATGTGTCTTTTTTGTCATCCTTTTCTGCTATTCTTTTGTCTATTTTTTTCCACCAGAAGCAAATAATGTAAAAGTCAGTAAATTTAGTAACTGGCTTTGCATGGTTAGTTCTTAATCCTCCACTAGTGTCTGTGATGCATTTCCTTGATATGAGCATCTTCTCTTCCTCTCACAGTTGGGAACAGGGTATCTTTGTTGATATGATAATAACAGTGCTTCTGTGTTGCTCTCAAACCATGATAAATATGTGTGCTAATTGGCTCCATTTTCACTCTATTTTCCCAGATATAATCTACAGTATGAATATATGAAATATTTAGCATGGTATTAACAATGATGCCAATTGAAAATAATCACATTTCAGGAAAGAATCATAGTGGCTACAAACAGAAACAAAGACTCACCTTTTAAAATCAAGAATCTCATAAACATTAATGAACAAAAATTGACCAGAGATAAAACCATGGACTCCCCTTCTTCAGTATGAAAATCTGAACTGACACAAACAATACAGTAAAGTTTCGAGAACCATGGTTATTCACAGAATCAAGGATTCTTTGAGTTTCCAAGGGATACACTGCAGGGTTTCTTTAAAGATTGAGCTATGGTAGTATAATTTTAAGATCTAAGATCTTAAAGAAGATCTAAGACTCTCAAATCTCATTTTAAGTATAATTCAATTTTTAAAAATCTAAATCACCCCCAACCTTGCAGGAATGCACTTTTTACCCTCATATGAAGAAAGACCTAAATGACATTAAAATCTGTAGCCCAGTATGGTACCTGCTACAAAAGAAGAACTCCCATACAAACAAAGGTTATTTTTAATCATGAACTATTCTGTGTGAAGTTAATGTGTAGCCCTGGAAAGGTTCCCTCTAGTCACCTCCCTGCAACTCAGCCTTTTAGAGCTGTAGTTCTTCCTCTGATGGCTCCATATAGAGAGAAAATTCTTGGGCAGTTCAAATACAATCGAGTGATAATAGGGGAGTTCAGGGCCCCCACGTTGCCCCAGGAGGATGCTCTTTGAAGCTACTTGAACCTTCTTTCTTTTTGTTTGTTAGTTTATTCATGTGTGTGTTTTAGGCTGTCTTTTCCTAAACATGATGGAAGCCATTGCTCATCAGAGATTGCGTCATTCAAATGGGGCTTTTATACCTGAGGGAAGACATCTTGATTCTGCTGGCCCAGAAACATTTGAAGAAATACATCAAAATGAATGGGGCCCTGTTACCATCCCTCCTGCCACAGCTTTCAAAGGGGTAAATTATGAACGTGTGCATCTAAACAGTTTATTTTAAAACTTACTTATTTTAAACGTATGATGTTACAGCAGTATAATCATTAATATGAAAATGTCCATTTTAATCTGCTTTTAAAACAAAGTTAAAAGCATTACAGGAGAGCACAAGAGTATTTTTAATGGGAAATATGTATGTAGATAGGTGATACTATGTATATTTATCCAAAGTGTCTACAGAAGTTCTTTTTCGGTGGAGGGAGTATGATTGGTTTTTATGTTCATTTTCTCATTGATTTTCATGTTTAGATTTTCTTTCAACAAATTCATATTAAATATTCAATACAACTATTTGAAGAAAAACTTGTTTTTGAAGCTTCTCTCTTTATGACAACACTATTTTTACTTGAGATTTTTTTTTCCCCTGAGATTAGTGATTATTATCAGGAATTCACATGTGAAAATTAAATTTTAGATTTTGTGTATTTCACCACGAAGAGTTAATTAGCCAAATTAACTAACTTTGGGGATTAAAATGTGATTGGATGGGAGAATTTTAAACTCTTTCAGGGACAACCTTCTCTGACAGGGGCATGTGCTCATCTATAAGCTGGCAAAATTGAGAGAAGAATTGTTTTCTTTAGGAAGGAGCTGCAGCAGGACATTTTTCCTCATCCTTTGTGGGAAATAGTAAAGCCTTGTGCTTACTGCAGAAATTGTTCTTTCTGTCTGTTCCCTTGTCAATATGGCCTGGAATCAATGGAATCAATGTGACATTCTGAACAACTATCTCCCAGAGAAAACCCTCCTGTTCTGGGAGAAGACATTCTGGCTTCAAGGTTCTAAAGTCAACCTGGAACTGTTTCCGCTCTCCTGTCTGGGTTCATGGAGGTGGAGACCTTACTGTAAGCTGTTAATGGATCAAACCACAGGGAAGATCTAAGACTTTCAAATCTCATCAAACACATAGACTGACCTCAAATGAACTCACTCTCTAAATCTTTAAAGACAAAGACTGACCCCCGTGTCCGTGTTATCTCAACCTCCTTTCCTTGCCACCTTCTCCTAAATCTTCTGAATTCATGTTGTACCAGACACTGCCCTCTCCTGGATCTCCATCTTCAGCTCTTGGGTACTCTCCCCTCCTCATTTGCCTATTAAAATCCTACCTCAATCCAGATACTACCTTTTCAAGAAGATTTGCTTAGAGAGAAACTTTACTTGATCACCTCATAAGGTCTCTACAATTTGAAAGCAACAGTCCTGCCTTCCCCAGATTGGCAGCTTTGGTGCCATCACAGCAACAGGGCATGTGGGAGGTTCTTCATTGAAATTAATTGCAGGAAGAGACCAATGAACAAATGTTGTACTTCGTGGTCTGTATATCCCATAAGACTCAGACCTCACGTTTTTTTATCCCAGGGCCATATTTTTTTTTTCCTTCTCTTGTTGCAAAGCCTTGTGACTATCAAGGACATCTTAGTGCTCTCCCCCTTCTCCTCACTAGAGCCTTACACAGTATCTTTCATTGAGTAGGTACTCAATACAAATTGTTTAAATGAAATAGTATATAAAGAAATAAAGGAATTCCAATATGGCTATAATCCACCTATATGGCTATAATCCCACGTTCCTTATACCATTTGCCAGTCTTTTCTTCTTCACAGAGCCAGAAGATCAGCAACAATATACACAAACTGCAACAGCACCTGATTCCACACCAACTTTCCAAGTGCAAGTATCGCTGTTACTTTCACATCTGCCTTCCAAATCTTACTCAGATTTCTTTTGTGAATAATCCTAACACAGAGCCTAGAGGGAGAGAATTATAGGAAACATACTTCCATTTTAGCTAAATTGTCACAGTGCAAAACTACCAACGAGGCCATGTTAAAGTTTTTGGGTATTATGAAAGATATGTATAATAGATACATCTTCAGTTTTGTCTTGTTTTTCTTCAACATGTAAATGTTGACAGTTGAGATCACAAGTGAGTCTCAATAATAATAACTAATTTGTTAAATGCATTAGTAACCAGTATGCAAAACAGATTGAAACAAACCCTCTCCTATTTATTTAATTTTGGACTGGAAGAAAATTACACCATCATGGTGTATATTTAACTATCAGGAGTTTTACCATTTAAAAGAGAGTAGAATATTTAAAAGGAAATTTAATATAATATAGAAAGCCTCCCACCCATCACTGAATGAATTTACATATTACTATTTCAATTCTCTCATTTCACTTGTTTGTTTGTTTAGGCTTACAAAATATCTTCTATTATACTTGGAACTGTGATTCAAGACATCAGAACCAAGTCAGCTTCGAACTCTCTGCCCACAAGCCATCTGGAAAACCGGAAGAAGAGAAGAGTGACAAGGGTTCAACTCTTTGGTAGTACCAGCCTTTCTGACACCAACATGGTGGGTTCAAATGCAGCAAGTTGTGAACATCTAAAATTGTGTTTGTCGTTTTCCTCTCTCTCACTCTTCTCTCCCACCCCCCATTTTTTCCTCCTCATTCTTTATTAAGTTACTGTTTTCTTTTTTTTTTTTTTACTGTCACATCTGCTTTTATGTTTCTTTTTCATTCTCTTTACCACTCTTTGTCCTCTCAATCATTCCAAGCTCATACACTATAGGTTCTGTGATTTAGATCTCCTTTTATTTGTATTTTTATCTTTTTCCTTTTTTAATAAGTCTCCATCCCTTATCTATGTTTATCAGCTTCTTCCTAGCCTTTGAAGCCCAAGTTGGATTTCATTTCCCCAGGAAACTTTCTCTGAGTTTTCTAGTTTGGAACAGACTTCTCCTTCTAGAAAGTTTCAGCCTTTGAGAATCTGTACCTACCCTTTGTCACTCAGTGGTTACTGTCTTTAATTTTTTCACAGAAAAATCCTGCATTATATCCCTAGTAAAACACATATGCAGGAAATACTAGATGCTCAATAAAAGCCTGTGAATAAATCAATGGCTATTGGTGAAAATACATACTTTTATAAAGGCCTTCTTTATAGTCTATCTTCTATTTCTTGCATTTCCCCATTTTCTCTCAGTTATCACTTGTTTTTACTCTTTCTTGATCCTTCAGTTTCCCATAGTAGGAAGCTGTGATGTCTTCTCAGGCTGGAAACACCCTATTTCTGATTAATCACCTGAAAGCAGGGAGCTAAGCCATGTAGAAGTGTGTGATTGTATAGTAACAAGAATAGTATACAAAGGAATTTCGGAGTACCTGTTCAGAGTGAGTTATTGTTACCTAAAGGTTCATAAACAATTGATATTTTTTGTAAGAGTGTGCACACACTTGCTAGTTGTCAGAATTTTCCAGGATGTTCCCCCATACAAACAAAATCTACCCAACCAGGAACACCTGTCTCACACTGTTGTGTTAGAGAGAAGTACATTTTACTGTAATAAGACATGGACATTTTCTAGTGTTAGAACAATTAATCTACTATTCAAACACAAGGCTGCTCACAGGCTAATAGTCATGCCTTGTGTGTATTTTTGTCTTCCCAGTATTATCAAACTCCATTCCCCTAATAGCACTACCCCAGTATTCCCGGGAAACCTCTGTCTTTAGTTCATGTGGTTTCATTGGGTTGACCCCCATCTCCCTCCAAATTCAGAGGTGAGCATATGACCCAGGAATCACAACCACCAGAACAAATTCCTCTCCTCCACAGTGATAAATGGACCCCTAACCCAAATTAGGCCAATTTTTATTATTAGGTTTTTGTCTATGTTACAAGGAAATAAAGATTATATTTTATAAGGTTTACAGTTATAAGAGTGTCACTGTGGATGTTCTAGGCTTCTACGTGGGAAATGCCAGCCAGGAAAGCAGAAATGAGATGTAGAGAAAGCTTTTTGGTGGCACTATTTGAACACCTGAATCCAGCCATATTTGAAGCAAGATGTCCATGAAATTTTGACTTATAGTAGCATATAACCTCCCCTTTTCCAATTAGTCAGTATATTGGTTTTCCATGATTGCTGTAACAAATTATCAAGAACTTAGTGGCTTAAAACCCACAAATTTATTCTCATATAGCTCTAGAGGTCAGAAGTCTGAAACCAGGTTCATTGGGCTAAAGTCTAAGAGTTGGCAGGGCTGCTTCCTTCAGGAAGCTCTAAGGAAGAATTGGTTTCCTGGTTTGGTCTTGCTTTAGTAGGCTGCTTACATTCCCTGGCTCACTGCCCCTTCTTTCATGCTGAAAATAAAAAGCGTAGCATCTCTCTCTTCTCTGACCTCTGCTCCCATCCTTATACCTCTTTGAATCTGACCGTCCTGACTCCCTCTTATACGGACCTTGTGGTGATGTTAGGCCACACAGATAATCCAGAATAATCTCTTCATCCTTAACTTAATCATATCTGCAAAGTCACTTTTGCCATATAAGGTAACATGTTCATACCTTCTGGGAATTAGGAGATGGATATCCTTGGGGGCTAGAGGGGGGTCACATTATTCAGCTCACCATAGTCAATGTGATTTGAATTTTTATCACTTAAATGGTGAAGAGTTGTTCTGAATTTTTAACTTGTGCTCCTTAAATCTTGCAGAACCTGTGTCTGTAGAAAGTGGTCATGGGTCGAGCTGCAGGAAGAAGAAAGAGAATGCATATGGGGCAGGAAATAAGCAGACCATCATCTAGAAAGTATAAAACACAGAAGTTCACAGAAGACACCCAATAAACATTTTTGAAAGATAAGCTGTATATTGTGTATGATATAAATTATGCTAGCATGCTCTTGGGATATTGTCTGTAGACAGGGTTAATTACCTTTGGACCCCCTTCTACACAAACCTTTAATATGCCTATAATCTTAAAAGTAAACCTTCTTTACAGTTAGGGTGACACTGTAATTTATCACCCAAATCAGAATATTTTGAAAGGGAATGAAGGTGCTTTTTAAAATTAATACAGAACAACAAGCATAAATTGGGACTCTCCTGGGAAGCCAGGATATGAGTTTCCCTTACTTATAATGAGATGTGGTGACAACATGTTATGGAAACCAACTTGTTCAAGTTCCAGGAAAGATGAACTTATACTTATTTCTGTTCTCCAGAAAATAAAATATAAGTACGTAAAAACAAGTCACTAATTATTTTTTTTTCTCCTGAGTATGAAAATAATCCACAAGCTTATTTAAGACATTGGACTTTTATGTACTCTATAATAATGGGAAATATCTACTATCATGGGATTCTTCTAGAAACTACTCAGTTATTAAATATATTCATTCATTCATTCATTCATCTACTTACCTAGTAAATATTTATTGAGCACTTAATATATACCAGCCACAGTACTAGGACACATACAAATTGTGGCCATAACAGAAGTATATAAAAGACTTTGGGTGAAAAAGGAGGAAGAACCATGGGGGAGTTCTTTGAAAGGGCTGAGAAAGTATCTGACATATTAGTAGGAGAGGAAGAGATTCACTGTTCATTTTGGCTTAAGTGAGGTGAAGATGGAGGGGTATTTGAAGGAGAAGGGTGGTTGGGTCCAGATCTTGAAAAGCCAGGAGTGTGAGATTTGGTCACCTCATTTGCAGTCGAGTGTGAATCAGTAGAGATATTGTCAAACTCAGAATCATATGATCAGATTTACCTTTTAAGAAAACAGTTCTGAAGACCGTATGGTGCAGGGCAATCGTGTGGAAGAGTTTAGGATAGAAGTAACAAGGCAGCTATAGGACTTTCTGAACAATTACTGAGGGCTGGATACTGTTACAAGTGCTTTTCCTATTTTAAATTCATATGTATCACCACGACGTCCTAAGCTAATGACAATTGCTTGCCATTTTTCAGAGAAAAACACCAAAGCAGAAAGATATCAAGTAATTACTTAAGGCCAAACAGCCAGCAAATAGTGTTTCTGGGATTCACACTTAGTCTGACTTCACGTCTGAAGAATTAGTCGCTACGTACTACTGTCTCCCCAAATGAATGATGCCTGAATTAAGAAAATGTATGTGGCAATAAGGATAGGAGACAAAATTCAGAAGACATCTTACTTGCCTTAGAGTTTTGATATCTCCATTGTCTGAGCAGTTGTTTGCAAAACATAGAATGAACAAGGAATTAGAACTGACTTTAAGGTTCATAATTTGGGACATTGGATGTACAGGGATGGGAAATGAAATAGAAATTCTAGGTCAGGCCCTGTAAGAAAGAAAGATCATATTCTCAGCTTGGAGTATATTGAATTTGAAATTCCTGCAGAACATAGTGATAAATGGACATTGCTTAGAGGTAGTAGGAAGGGCTGGGGAGTGGAGAGAGATGAATAAAAGTCAAAAGTAATTGCAGCCAAGGAAATGAAGGCAACGTATAATAGTTAGATTCCTACTTAACCTTCAAGGCTCAACTCAAACCCAGCTCTGAGCACAGTTGATGGAACCATATGGACATTCAATGATAGCAGCTACTTGACTCACTGACTAAAAGAATTAATTTCTGCAAAAAACTTTTTTCAACCATTCCATCCCATAGTAAGTGACTTTCCCACCTCCCAGTTCCTGCAGCATTTGCCAGGTGGGCCACTCGTTAGGCACCCATGTGTACCTCCTTCTATTAGATCTCATTCTCTGCGTATGCTCCATCTTACCAGCTGACTTGGAAGCTACTTAAAGACACAGCCACAAGGCAAACATCTTTGTATTCCCCACAGCTTCTAGTAAATCCTCTTGCCTGAGATCAGTGCTAAAGAAAACTCTTCAGACACAAAGCAGCAGAAGCTTGCTTTAAAGTCCCCGCATACGTCTATGATCTGCAAAGGGAAAGAAACAGTAGTAAAAGCAACTGTATTTGAATACTCAAAATGAGTTCATTGGTAGGCTAATTTCTTTACCCATTATATTCCTCTTTGAACAGATGAGGAAACAGAAACCCAGAGAGATCATATAAGGCCCTAAAGATACAAATCTAGACAATGATGGGGCCAACCCCCAAATCCATGTAAGACCTGTAAACCATTGCTTTCTTAAGTGGAACCACCTGCTTTCTCTTAGGCTACTTCTTCCCTTTCAGAACACACAACTTTCCTCATCATTTTTCTGGAGTCAGGCGTCTGGAGGTACTGGGCACCGCAGGCATGTGAAGGGCCACCTTCACTTCATTCCATGCAGGGTAGGGGCCTCCAGGTCCCAACCCTGAGCAAGCTCAGGCCCAGGAAAATATCAAAGGAGCGGGCAACACAGATTGCAAGAAAGTCTTGATGTTACTCCAAGAACTTGGTTACCAGGGCCCCTCATAGCAAAAAGCTGCTGTAGCTGCTCTTCCAAGGGTGAAAAGGCCAGGACTGATGCAAGCAGACCTAGAAATCCCTGCCAAGAGAAATATCAGGAGGTGGCCTAACCCTTGCCCAGAGCAGACTGTGTCATTAATAGTGTCCATTCTTTAAGTCTTGTTAACCCTCCATCCTTAAAAGGAGGTTTTACATCTTAGGCTGCTGTGTCTTCTCCAGCCCTCCCCTCACCCCTTAAGATAGGTTATTTGTGTTTTAACAGCCTCCCAAAAAATGGACCTTGAGTCCATTTGACAAGTCATAATAAACCCAACTAATGTGTTTTAGGTTTTTTAAATAATTAGAGAAAAATTAGTGTATATTAACTGCTAACAGTAATCAATTATGGCATATATGAAAAGGATGTGTAGAGTTCAGTTTTGAGCAATTTTCCTGTTTTTCTCTTTACAGCCCCACAGTAAAAAGTAGGTTTTATAACCCTTGTTATCAGATTACAAAACTGAGGTTCAGAGACTAGAATTCACCTGAACAATATCCCAGAGTTTTAAGTCTCATCCTTGGACTTGAATTCAAGTTCAGTTTATCTATACCATTCCATCACACCATAACCGCTGTTGAACAACAATGATTAGCATGGTGGTGCTTTGTTGTTTTTGTTTTTGCGGTATGCGGGCCTCTCACTGTCGTGGCCTCTCCCGTTGCAGAGCACAGGCTCCGGACGCGCAGGCTCAGTGGCCATGGCTCACAGGCCCAGCCGCTCCGCGACATGTGGGATCTTCCCAGACAGGGGCATGGACCCGTGTCCCCTGCATCGGCAGGCGGACTCTCAACCTCTGCGCCACCAGGGAAGCCCTAGCATGGTAGTGCTTTAGAGCTCATAAATCTGTTCCATATGCATCATCTAATTTTATCCTTAAAGGAATTCGGGCAAGTAGGAATGGAGGCAGTGTTCTCTTTTACAGATGAAGAAGCTGAGGCTCAAAGCAGTTAAACTATTTGCCTGAGGGAACATGGAAAGTTGGTGGCTGAGTCAAGAGTCAGAAGTTTCTCCGTGGGACGTTTCAGGATGGCTCCTTCCACTGTATCAGGAGAGGCCATCTAACCAAAGGCCCATTTAATAAGTGCTTCTGTTCTCTCAATGGCAGGGAGTTGCTCTAGTCTAGTATTTTTATATGAACATATTGAACACCAAAAAGGCAAACTGGAGGCACTTGGAGTCCAAGAGGGTAACACGGGGGAAGAGGGCAGCAGTGGGCAGCCCTGGTCACCCTGAAGCCCAGGTCCTAAGGAACAGATAGCTCCAGGGTCCTTGTGGTGTAAACTTGGAGGCTCAGTGCAAAAATAGTTTATGACACAGGTTTTGGCATCAGAGAAACCTGGGTTGGTTTCTAGGCATGGCTTGGTCCACTGTGGACTAGATAGCCTTGGGCATCAGTTTTCTGATCTGTAAACTGAGATACCAATAGCGTCCAATTCACAGGGCAGCTGTGCTGGCTAACAGAAATAACGATTAGAAGGCACTTAGCACAGTGTACAGCATAAACTGAGAGGGAGATTAGAGGTGTTGACAGGTTTGGGGCTAGGAGGGAAAGAAGAGACAAGGGGTGCTGAGTGTTGGATTTTTGTTCTGCCTTTTTCTCAAAATTGATTCTCAGTGGGTATTACCAAATTTATCTTATTTTCCTTACTCTTTCATTGACACAGCCCCGACAAGTCACAAGGCACTTGTCCTAGGACTTAGCTCATTGAATCCTCACAGCCAGTCTGTGAGAGAGATGCTGTGAAGGCTGTAGGGGTCTAAGGGAGGGAGAGGGACTTGCCCATGGTTACACTTTGAATATCTGGCAGGGCAGAGGCCAGAAATCACCTCTTTCATCTTGTTATTCCTATTCTGGTGGCTTGCCCTTGCCTTCCATGGCAAGCAAAGCCAAGCCACAAATATGAACATCAGAAAGACATCAAAGGACACCCACCCATCTCCCACTCAAGGTTAAGACTTCCCTATGACAATTTTGGCACTGGAGAGCTCCCTGAAACCCTACACTGGACATTTCCTTTACTAGGCAATTCCTGTGTACACTATGCTCAAGCTTGCCTTTCAATGTACATGAAGCCAGGATGCTAATTTTGTTTCCTTTTGTTTTTCAGAATAAGAGGAATCTGCTACATTCAAAAGGATCTGCTCATTGTTGCTTAAATACACCTGTCTGTTCCAAATGCCATACTCTTTTTCAGTCTGTTTCCTGGATCTAGAATATCATTTCCCTCATTCTCTTCCTGGCCAAATTATACCTCCTCTAAGGTCAAACTTTAGTGTTTCCTCGTCCATGAATTCTCCCTTCCTCCTTTGAGTTAAATCATCTATTGTCTGACTGTTTGTTTGCAATTGTTCACACAGACAGCTTTGTGGCCTCATTGAGATATGTACACCTTACATATATTAGGTTCTCTCTGAGACAAGAAAGTGCCATCTTCCTTTTTATATCCTCTTTACCTTATAGCCCAATGCTTGGCACATAGTAAAAAGCTCAATAAATACTTGTTAAGTGATTTGGTTAAATTAGAATATTATATTCCCTGGAATTACTAATAATTTACTCAAGAATTATGTTTCTATTTTCTTCACTATCAATAGTTTCCATTTATTGGGTGCCCACTACTCAAACATATAGCTTGCTGAGTATTTCTTATACAGTGTATTAGGGGTCCCCAACCCCCAGGCCGCAGACCGGTAGAGGTCCGCGGCCCGTTAGCAACCAGGCCACACAGCAGGAGGTGAGCGGCAATCTAGCAAGCGATGATACATCTGCTGCTCCCCATTGCTCCCCATTGCTCACATTACGTCCTGAACCATCCCCCCCCCCCCCACCCCAACCCCTCACTCCCGTGGAAAAATTATCTTCCACGAAACCAGTCCCTGGTGCCAAAAAGTTTGGGGACCACTGCAGTATATGATCGGACACTTGAAAAAATTTCCAAGTTGGAGATACCACATCCTCTGTCATTTTTCAAATGACTAAACTAGGGCATAGAGAGGTTAAGTAACTTGCCCAGGTGTACACACTTGATAAAATGATGGAGTCAGACTTTGGTTCCAGGACGTCTCGTGTCAGAACTCATATTCTTACCACCACTTTATACTATTTCTTAGTGTTTGGTTGATTCTGTAATCCTCTCACATAAAGCAGGTACACAGTAAGGGTGTTTTGTTCTTGATACTAATGATGGCTGCTAACAATATTGACTTGCAAAATGCCCAGAAGGAAAGCTGTTCTCACCTCAAGTTCCAGGAAAGTGAATTATTGCTAAATGAAGAATTCCTAATACAGTTTAGATTCTACAGACCTACAATGAAAGAGGAAAAAAAATCACAAGAGACTTATGACAGAAGTCAGATTTCAGCTATTGGTTTGTTCTTCTGTTTAAATTGGATCTTTTGGTCTGCAGGATCTGAAAACCATTTTCCATCAGTATAAACACTAGCATCTTTTAAAACATGCATATACTTAAGGGACCTCAGTGGAATTTCATTTTCCATGGCAGTTCATTTCTAATCATAATTGGCCAGCTGGTAAATGTCCCAGAGTATGCCTAAAAAAATATATATTTCTTATCTGTAATAGAAATACCATTTGTTCTTTTATTCTCATAAAAAACAGGTAAGATGGCCCAACTTTAAAGAGAGAGAAAGAGAAAGAAATAGGAGAGACGATTCTACTTAGGGTGATGTATGCTTTTAGAATGCATAGCACCTGTTTCTTCCCCAAACAAATGTTTCAAATGGAGCTTCCAATTTGGGGGCCCATGTGTAGATCAGGCTTTTTGTTTTGTTTTGTTTACATTTTTGTTTGCCTGCTTGTTTTTAATTACATAGAAGTTGCTCTTTCATCTCAGCATATTTGGAATTTAAAATGCTGTTTAAAAAAAGAAAGAGAGAGGCATTAAATTTTTGATACTTTTTATTGGAAGGTTAAAGATCTTTTCTCCTAATAATTAATTGGGCTTTGATAGGAACCCAGAGACAGGTCACTGTGAACCAGCTTTCATAATGGATATGACTTGAAAAAAAAATAACCAACTTACCATAGGTCACATAGCAAGGTCTAGTTAGGCATGTTAAAGTAGCAACCATACCCTTGACTCCACCTAGGAAGGTCCATCTCTTATACTAACTTACTTACAGAATAAAGGTAAGTCTAGGACAAATGAAGCTATATCTTATAATTCTCAAGCTCCATGGTCTTTTCCAGAGTTATCCAACATTTATGATCTCAGACTCATTGGGACAGAATTTAGATTAGAGAAATATAGACTCCATGATTTAGATATTACAAAGTTTGGGATGGGACCTGGAAATCTATAGGCATAAGAGAAATCCAGGTGAATTTTATGATTAACTAGTCTCGGAGAGCATTGATTTAAGCCCTGTTCAAATCATCCTAGCCAAACCCAGCTCACCTGAAGGAGGTTCTTCATTGAATAAATAGCACTGACCAGGGGGAGAGCGTGTTGGAGAGCTCAGTTTTACTTTTGCTCTAGGCACTAACTGGTGGGCTTTGGATAAGTCGCCTCACCGCCCCATTCCTTCACTGTATCAAGGTAAGAGTTGGGTGACCTTTCTAGCTGTAATACCCTGTGATAGGAGAAAGCAGTTTGGAATGAAAAGATGTAATTATCTTGGCGAATTCTATGTCTCCTTTTCTGTTTCCATCTTCTTTGCCATCTAGAAAGCAAAGCCCCTAGTCACCCCGAAATGTCTTCTGCCTTTGAGGGATGCCTAGGCCAAGGAAGGCTGCAAATCAAGGGATGAAAATACCAGTTTTGATAGGTTTCCTCTGTACATTCATGTCACAAATGACAAGCATGTTTTTAGGAAGTGGAAGAAATGGACTGGGTTTGTAGGAAGAAAAGAGAGAGATGAATATTTGAAGAGCTAAGAGGGTCTGTTGTGGAAGTTTGAAGTTACCTTTACCCTGAAACAACCCTGCTGAAAAATACTAGATTTTGAGGAGGTCTCTGGTGTATTTTTGGTCTATAATTTTGTGTGGGTGTTTTTGTTTGTTTTTTGTAGGAGAACTACAGTTGTGTACTGAACAGTAAAAGCAACCTAAGTGTGTGTGTGTAAAAGGGCAATTAAGAAAAAGAAAGAAAACTTGAAAATAAGTGGAATTTTTCTTCCCAAGCAAATCTTCAGTTTAGACAAGGGTATTGGAGATAGGACCAGGGGTGTTATTTCCTTAAATAAGTGTTTCTCCAAATCTGTTTCCTGGACAATTAGCATAAATCTCTGCAGATGTTCCTCAAAAGTCTTTGCTTGTATTTTGGCACAAAAATTTGGAGAATAAGTGAAGCTCCATAGTGCACGTTAAAATAGTAAAGATACTGGTAAGTCCTGCAGTTAAGGTAAATGCTTGCTAAACTTAATTATAAAAATGCACCCCCCCAAAAAAAAATTGTCAGGGGACCTACATAACTAGTGTTCTGTGGAAAACAGGCTGCCAGTTAGAATTGTTTAAGCTCTAGAGTGCACAACTGAAAAATGCTCCTGGTTGCCATTAACCTTGTAGTTATCGGAAACATATGTATCTTTTAAACTATTGTTTGTTTTTTGGCAGATGGTGAAAAGGAATACCATCAGTTGAAGGAGAAATGTGTTTTATTTATATTTTTTACTGAAGTCACAGTAATTTACCTTGTAGGGTAGTGGCAGGGTGACGAAAATATTTTAAACCAACTAGAATCTATACCCTTAATGGGGAAGGGTGGTGCCTCTCCTAGAGATATTTTGAGGTGCTAAACTGAATTGTATTCTTCAGGCATTTTTGAAAGGCATAGATGTTTCAGTGAACATTAATCAATTGCTCATGGATATCCCATATCTTCAGCTGAGATTTTTTTTTTAATTTAAAAAGTCAGCAAATGGCTACCATCTGTGCTTTAGGGCATTCCAAACATCCAGCTTTCTATTGTTGCAGGGGAGTGAGATTCACGGGATCAATTAGCCTTGAGTCCAGTTGCCTGTTGGATTTTCATCTTGTGATTACTAGAACTGAAGGGTAGACAAAGTTCCTAGGTTCTAATGCTGACTCTTCAACCTATATGATGTTGGATATGTCAATGTCATATGCCCTAACCTACTTCCTTCATGTGGAAAATTGATGTTGTCGTGTCTGCTATGTGAAGATCAAAAACACTAAATGACGTACATATTTGCAAGAACTTTGTAGATCAAAACACCAGTTAGTGATAACTACTTAGGCAACTGCCAATTAGAGTATTGTCTCCCAGCTGGAGCTGGGACTTATCCTGCATTTCTGGTTTGCCAGCTGCTTCCTGTTAAATTCTGATAGGACACAGTAATGAAGGACTAGAAAGCTGAAGAAAGTAAAAAGGGTTTTCTCTGTTTGCCTCTTCTTATCCTTTTGCTTCTTGTCTTTTTCAACTTCTATCCTGTTAGCAACACCCCAGCAAAATTTCTTCACCCTTTTGGTAGCAGATTCCAGTGTCAGCAATTGATTCCACAGAGCTTTCCCAATGGTTGCAGAACTACCTTCATCGCCTCCCTCAGACTCCAGCACCCTCCTGCCAGTACCTCTTCAGAGTTCTAGGTCCCAGCCAAATGGGGCACTTCATCTTAGAGAAGACAACACCACCACCCCTTCTCACAGATCTGAAGTTCTTTTCTGCAGGAATCTGAATTTCTAGGTTTAATTAATTCCAATCTCTTCCTATTGTTTCCCAACCTCCGGGTCAGTAGGGGGTTTTGGTAGCTGTTTTCTGTTGGATCTCACATCTTGTCATGACGCATTAGTGTTCTTCCTATCTTTTCAGTTCTTCAGTACCTAAATAATAACACTTGTGCCTAAATGGCATGCGTTTTTTTTTTTCTTCGACCCTTATTGATAGAGTAAACTTGTAAACCGGGATTGCTTCCCTCCTCCCTGTTCCCCAACATACTCGCATTTTGTTTGCACATTTCAACACATAGGCATAGTCTTAACTGCTATGGAAAAGTTGGTGTCTTGGTTGTTCATCATTATAAACATTTATAAACATCTTATTCTCTTGGTCTAACTTAGTGGTCACACTTCTGCTAGAGACATGAATCAAATATTTTCCTTTGCTTTTAAAACTGCAGACATACCTCATTTTACCACACGTTGAAGATATGGTGTTTCTTACAAATTGAAGGTTTGTGGCAACCCTGCATCAAGCAATTCTGTTGGTGCCATTTTTCCAACAGCATTCGTTCACTTGGTGTCTGTGTCACTTTTTTGTGAGTATTGTCACATCTCACAATTAGGTGATCTGTGATCATTGATCTTTGTTAATATTTTGGCATTTTTTAGCAATATTGTATTTTTTAAGGTAGGTAAGTACATTGTTTTAGACATAATGGTATTGTACACTTAGTAAACTACAGTATAATGTAAACAACTTTTTTAAGCACTGGGAAACCAAAAATTCACGCTATTCACTTTGTTGCAACACCTGCTTTATTGAAGTTGTCTGGAACCAAACCCACAATATCTCCCGGGTATGCATGTACTTGAATTTAAGTGTAACAGCTATATAAAAGGAAAACCATCTCTTGGCTTCAAAGTTGAGAAGTAATTAGGAGTAGTAGCAATTGTGAAAACTGGAAAGTGCACTCTAAAGGGTGTCAAATCCAGAAATAGTAAAAGTTAAAACCAGATTGTTAAAATAGCATTTACTTATAGTTTACACATAGAACAGTTTGAACTGGAAGTCTTCAAATTTCAAACTGATATGAAGCTCAGAGGCATAATGTTACAGGATGGCTTAGGTGAAAATGAGAAAGTCCTTTAACCTTTACAATGATTGGTAATTACAGTTGGGGTTTCTAGACAGCAGAGGAATGGTTAAAAATGATTTATCTTATACCATTTTAGAAAGATGAATTAGATGTCTTTCATGATTATCAGAGGCATTCACAAGAAATAGCCTAAGTTGCACTTATGTTCATGACATAAACTAGAACTAGATTTGCTTACATGGCTTAAACGGTCTCATCTGCTCAGAATTTAAGTTTGGTCTCCATTTTGTACTGAACCTTAAGAAGGGGTGGTGTTATGGAACGCAAGTTTAAGTGCCCAACAAACAGGCCAAACAAACCGAAACATCAGATTTGGAGCAGAGAAAGTTTATGCAGGGCCATGCAAGGACATGGTTGTCTCATGCCCAGAAAACTCTGAATTCCTTGAAGGGTTTCAGCAAAGCACTTTTAAAGGTAAGGTGAAGGAGGGGTGTGGTTAGCTGTTGCAAACTTGGTGTGGAAATCCTTTATTCTTGCAGCTGTCCACATAGGTCAGGTCATGATGTTCCTGTAAACCTCTAACACGCCAAATGTTCTCTATTGTGCACCTTTTTATCTCTATATGAATGTACTCTTAAAGGTCAGAGCCCTGAGAATAGGCTGTCCTGTATATTTCTGGCTATAGGCAACATTATTTTACAAAAGATGCAGAGCCAGCATGACTAAGCACAGGCAATAAAGCACAGAGTTGAAAGTAAAAAGGAACAGATCTAATATGGAGTCAGATTTGTCAGATTTGTTCTTCCATATTACAGTAGTAGGCCTCTTATTAGCTGCAGCTGACTGCTAATATGGGCAACATAGGCTCGGTATTTCTGGATTTTTTTTTTTAACAAGCAGCCAGAAATTCTTATTTGAATCTCCTAATCTTTAAATATTGGTCACTCTCTTTTTTCTTTTTTTTTTTTTTTTAAAGTTAAATACTAAGAAGTCTACCTCTGTGGACATGCGAACCTCTCCTCTGAACCAGATTTGGCCCCCTGAGAGTTATTTGGCAACTTTTATTTTAGAGAATCCCAAACCTTGACTGAGAGCCTGGTCTGAATGCATATGATATGGTATTCATATTAGTAACAGAAGAGGAAGAAAAAGGCCCTCTAATCAGGAGGAGAGACTCAGTTGTTAATAGAAGCAATTGATCACTAATCATGATTTCAAAAAGATCTATTACTGAATGAGTGCTCTCTATTTCTGTAACAACTTAGGAAAGTATAACATTGTAAGAATCCCTGTTGAGAAATTTTAGGAATTTAGAATTAGGATATTCTTTTTTTTTCCAGCAGTTTTAATTCAAAATACTCACAAAGCTTAGACACGCAGCAGCATGGGGTGTATTCCTTGAAGAAAGAGAAAAAGCTCCCCAGACCATTTCTAAAAAACAAAACAAAAAAACATTAATGCCCTTCCCCCACCCCAGTTACATGCACCGCCCAGGTGCCAAGGTTTAATTTTTCTCCACTGATACAAAATCAGTGTGCTCCATTGAGCAATCATATTATATTTTCTTCAATCATCCCCTACTCTCACCCATAACTTTTGTGTCTAGAAGAACTGCGTTAAAGAAGGACAAAGTATTTTCATAAAACATTTTTGTGCAACTTGACTATAATGATTCATTATATTCAGGAATTGGTCAGGTGAAATCTTGAATTTAAAAAAAAATTAAAGTGGGTCTACATAACCTCCTTTGTCCTGGTCATTGTCTTGGTCTACAGTTTCCCTTTCCTGCTATATCTTTATCTGGTTTTGTTTAATGCTGATGTCATAGGATGAATTAGGAAGTGTAGAATTCGAAGGATATTCTTAATTATATTTAAGTGATGGTTAAAATAGTAGTAACACTTCCCTCCTAATATAGTCCTTGAAATACTATCGTCAAGTTTTAGACAAATTAATGGTATAAAAATTATTTGTAACAACTCACTGCTATTCTCTAGGGCACATTTGACAAGTTTGGGTTTAAGTTGATGGGAGGCAACACAGAATGGCTTTTATAGCAGCATGCCTTCAATCTTTTAGGTGAATGAACTCAGTCTGTAAGAATCAAGATGCATTCTTGCATATGGTGGCAGATGGTGACTATAATATACTGAGGAGATTCCTATTTGAGATGTAAACAAATTTTTAATCATTACATCAAATTCCTATTTTTGTTAACTGCTTGGGGGAACCATAAAACACATTCTATTTTTTTTTTCTCTGCATTTGCACAAGTGCTTCCACACAGGCCTGGATGGCTTTCCCCTGTATCCATATATCAGTTCCCTGTTTTTAGGGTACAGCTTCTAACCTCTTAATAGTCCTTGTCAGATCTCATTAATAAACAATTATTTCTCTTCCTCTTACAGCATTCTATTTATATGGCTGAATATCATGGGTCCATAGTCTTAAAATATTTCAAGCAAGACTTCCTCTAATACCCCTAAAAATACGTTTATTGCATCTTCAACTTTTCTCCCTTTAGACACTTACCATGAGCAAATTCATAAACACTCATTTTAATCATAAGCCATGGCTGGAGGATTACAAAACTAAAAACTGCTATCTACCTTGTGAGCTACACACTGGTGACACTACCCAAGTATGGTGCTTCTTCACCAGAAAATCACACAGGCATGTTCAGAAAACATCAACAGCATTTGTTTCTATTCTAACAAAGTTTCCACTTCTCCAGTGATTTCTATCTCAACAAAAGACATTATCCTCTAACCTGATAAGATCCATAAATCCAGACATTGTTCTGATGGAAGAAATGTTCACATATTGAGGTATGGGGAAGTCATTCTGGCTTATGTCTGATTTGGCTTGAACTTTAACTAGAATTGCCTGTCTTATGGCCCATCAAACAAACTTTGTACATCTGCTTTAACAATTAAAAGAATGCTTTTAAAAACCAAAATGGAGTAATGTGTGGTTCAGGCATTCAAAATGGAGCTGGATGGCCATTGTGAATGTGACATCAGACACATTCCTGCATTTCTAAGAACTCGAATTTTCTGAATTGTATCAGACTTGAGGGCATGACCAGCCATTCTCAAAGTCTGCTAGCAGCTGCCATAACCTTATGGTCTCAAGTTAACCTTATAACTATGCAACCATTTCAGACCACAGCCAATACTTGCTTAACAAGCACGCTCAGTTCTTGCCAGCTCCAATTATAATTGATAAACAACTCCTATAACTAACTTTACCTTTGTGGTGTATAAGCCTCCCCCATTTCGTAGTCCTGCGGAACACAATTCAAGTGCTTCTTGAATCTGTCTCCCAGGCTATAGTCTCAGTTTGGCTCAAATAAAATTCTTTTCTATTTCCATTATGGATTGTTCATTGATTATTTTCATCGACACTTCCCTCCCCCTATTATCCAAAGCTAATAAGATACAGCCTTGGGTGTTTTCCATCTGAAATCTGCCATACCAAAGAAAGTGGCAGGCCACGGAAGATTGGTAGGTGGAAGGCTTAAACGAAGGAATTTACGTGGCTTGCCCTCAATGGCCACAAGATGAGTAGATCTCTTCACCCGCCCACCAGAACCTTAAAAGCTCATACAGAGGCCTTAATTGGGTTCAGCCACGTACTTAGTGCAGGTGATCTTGACAGCACCTTATTCTCAAAGCTGTGTTATTGAAATGGCTGCTAGTATGGCAGTAGTGTAGGCAGAGTGTACATTCCAGGGACAGGGAGAGGATGATGAGCCTCCAATTGCCTGGGTCCAGCTTAGATCAACTGGAGGGCACAACTTCTAGATGACCTCATCCCCTGGACCAACTCTACTCTCTTCTTAGTATCTTAACTAGGAGGGGTAACCTGTCAGCAAGACTTGAGACATTTTAACCACATATAACAAGAAGCCTTGTTTGGCTCCTAGTTAAACTATGAAGAAACAACTGTTTAAAAAAGACAATATAGAAGACTGAATGCTGACTGGATATAAATGATATTAAGAAACTGTCAATATTTTAAGTTGTGATAATGGTTATGTTTGAAAAAATTTCTTTTAGAGATAATGCTTAAATATTTATAGATGAAAGAGATAAGCCTGGTTTGTTTTAAGAATCTCATGGTGGGGTGAGAAGTAGCTGGGAATATAGATAACAAAACATTTAGAAATACTTCTTAGTATTTAGAAATACGTTTTAGTATTTCTAAACATTACCTACTTGACATCCCCAGTAATGATTACCTTAGTTCTGTCTGATTCCCACTGTGGAAGCCATCATTTACCTCTTAGCTATGTTTTTACAGTAGTTCTGAACTGATCTTACTCTGTCAAGTTTACCTCCCAGCCAATTAATTCTACACATGAAATATTTTTCTGAAAATGCATTTGACCCATCCCCCTGCTGAAAATCCTCTGTGCCAAGTAATTTGAACTTTATTCCAGTTTTAAAAGGTATTATCTGGCTTCCTTGACTCTTTATCTCTTTATTACCCATGTACACTTCACTTCTGTAAACAGAATTTTCATTTCATTGAACTTTGACATAATCCTGTGTCTCCTGTCATATCAACTCATTTGAGAAGCCATTCCTGACCTGTTTAGCCTGTTTCCAACATGTACTCCATATTTTCATGCTTTTCAACCCACTATACTATTTGCTTCACTGTTATTCTAATTAGACTCAAAGATGTTAGAGGTTATAAGCCACTTGCCAGCTCCTATTAGTTGGTAGTCTTTGCATGAATCTGTGAGAGGAATCTGAGGCTTTGCCTGGCTCAGTGAGGTGGGACGAGGGTGTGGGGGTGGGATATGCTATGAATAATTGAAAGTCTGCAAAGGAAAAGAATGAAAGGGAGCAGTTGAATGCCTGCTTTTGCAGTCACTGAACTGTTTGAAAACAGTTGGTGTGTTATACCCTTGTGCTGTGTTAGACCCATGATGTTTAATTTTAACCTTAAAACTATGTAATGAACAATGAATTTGCTCATTAAATCTTGATATAAGGACACAGTAAATGGCAGAAACCATATAAACCTGTGTCCATTTAACTCTGGAGTCCATATCTGTTTTAGGGGAAAAACCAAATATTCAATGACCAGTGTTCTTGAAGGTATTCCCCAACAGTTTAGAGTATCTAGTCTGACCATTGTTAAAAATAGGATGTAAAAGAAGACTTTTTGTTTGTTTGGTTTTGGTTTTTTTGCCCTCAGACTAGAACCCATTTTGAAATGTGGCATAAACCATTAAATAACTGAAAAGAAAACAAATGCTAGATTATGGTTTATGTTCATAATTGTTTGGGGAAAGCCAACTAGAAAAGGAGAAGAATTTGGAAGTTGGTGTTGACCTGAAACAGACTGCCAGCTATTTCTCTAGCAAAGATCGGTTTATTTGGGATCAGCAGAGACCTGTAATCTGTGGTTTGCAATTATGGCTAGTCGGTCAGGGCAAGGAAAGGAGAACCCATTTACAGAGAGGAAAAGGACATTGGGAGGGGTCGAGTAAACAGTGTCCATGGCCTTTCACTGGCTGAGTACTTACCAGGAAGGAAGTCTTTCTTCTTCCCATTGGGCTCTGCTACCCTCACAAGGTGTGTGTACTTCCCCTTCTGGTCTCCCAACTCTATTGAAGTTTCCGTTTATTAATTTGTATATCTTATTTTTACCCACTTATATGTTGGCTATAATTTAGCCCTGCTTTGCTGCCAAAGGTGATGCGATTTGCACCTTACATTTCTTTTCCGGGTGGGGAATTGGAGGGCCAATTACCCTCTGGATATCACTTTATTATGTTGCCTTGTGAATTCAGTTCTCTTGTGCCCCTTATATGTATGATTTTCTTGACCCTTGAGCTTGTGCTTGTTGTTAGACTGGGGATAACATTTCTCTGCAGCTTTCTGTAGCCTAAGTGAAAGCAGAGCAGCTCTGGCTTCACCATTTTGCTGCAGCTGTGAATAACAGATCTGAGATCCTGGTGACGTAGATGGAGAGACAGTATTCTCTTATTGGAGAGTTGAGTCCTTATAACAAATGTCTTTTACTTAAATTCGTATATACTAATCTTGTTTATTTCTAGTAACTCCTGGTGTCTCTAAAGAAAAAAAGGACAATTACAAGTGGGATAGCAAATCCTGTGGTGGTAGTTCCATCTTTATACTTGCTTTAAAAATCATGTAAAGTATAGGGGAAATAGGTAGAATTTTAAGTCAGCCGATATGGATTCAAATCCTGATTTTCTACTTATTTTTGTGAATTTAGGAAAACTACGTATACAGTCTGAGCCTCATTTATGACATTCATATAGAGGGAAGGATAATTTTTCTAACCACAGTTGTGGTGTGTATTAAATGTGTCCAGCACAAAATAGGTGCTCAGAAAATATTAACAGTGGTGTTGAGGATGGCGATGATGCCGGTGGTGGTGGTGGCAATGTTACTGACAAGTAATTTAGGAATATAGCTCCAAGCCCTCCATCTGTCTGTTCAGATTAAGCACATATCTGTGGGCCAACATCTGCACACCTCTTTAGCCTTCTTTCCTCTGAACTCCTCTTGCAAATAATGCTACACTTTTATAGTTATTGTTGTGTACCCGTGCTGAAGATATATGTTCTAGCTTAAAAATATTTACTTAAAATATAGAAAGCATCTGTTAGGGAGCCTGGCACATAGTAAATACTATATATGTGTTAGCAGCTGTTAATATTACTATTTAAATTTTATAATTAAGCGTCTGTTTCATGCAAGTATTATACTTTAGGCTAGGCCTCATTTGTTCCCTGTAAATGGTCTGCATAGTGTCTCTAGGTTTCTCAATTGTTTCTCATGTGATCAGGTTTCTATAACTTTCACTAACATTTTATATATACACTTTAGTTTCTTTCTTAGAATGTTAGGCCTAGAATTGACCCTGTTGCTATTAATCTAAACAATGCATACAATGTAGCTTTTACTTCCCTGAAACAAAATAATGTCTTAAACTCATTTAATTTAGTGTGACTCCCTAAAGTTAGGGACTGTTAACCCCTATACTATGCTGCCATCTCCAGGTAGGCTTGTCCCTCGATATTCCAATGTGGTTCATGGTCTTAGTTCTACCTTCCTATAAGCTACCCTACCTCCAAGTTTTACGAAGACTTATAAATTTTTTAATATTTTGGTTCTTTTTTTTTCCTATCCCATGGAAGTCAACACTCTTTGACCATGATGACAACTTTAATTTGAGTCTTCTCCCAGATACCTGGCTTCTGCTTCTATAGGCCAACCTCATTTCATACAGAATGACGTCCTTTCCTGATAGGGTTGTCATTGAAAAAGGGAGACTGTGTGTGTGCAGCTCCTGTTTTTGAGTAAGACTTAGATACTTGACCAGGTTCTATGTTGAGCATTTTATATAGATTATTGCATTGCATCTTCACAAAGCTTATGCAGTTGATAGCAAAACCAAATTTGACAGGGAAATAGTAGTCAGACTGCCCATGGCCACATAGCTAGTTGGTGGTAAAATCAGATTTCAGATGCAGGAACCCTGATTCCTAACACTGCCCTGTTCTTATGCTTTTACTAAAGGATTCACTAACACATGTAACTATATTCAAAATAGCATATAATTATAAAGTTGTATTTTGTTCTCTAACACAAGTTTAACTCTCTAGTGCTAGTCTAAGCACTCTGAGACCTGGGATAGATCATATGCTCTTTGCATATTCCCCCAGGATCTAGCACAAAACAAATCCTGTGTGCTCCCGAATTCCATCAAATAGGCAATATTGACCAGAAGTGAACATCTGAGGAACTAGAGAAAATGTAGACCAGCCAAATCACCCTATAGAAACACAAAAAATAGAAACAGGAAGAGAAGTCAGTGAGGATTTTACGCCCTGGTCCTAAGCACTAAATCACCATGTGTGTCTAATCATTTATGTATGAAATACCTGTGGTTGAGAGGCGGCCACTCAGACATTTAAAGAGCTATTAAGGTTGAATAATGTGTGCTTTATATTTAATTCATGAAAATGCAAACCCTGGAAATTGGTACAGAAAAGGTCAAATTCCACATATTCAGAATAGTTCCTTTGAGCTCCAAATAGGGAAATTATTTTGGAAGGAACACAATTTAACTACTGGTGACTTTTTAATTAGTGAGAAGATACATGTTCTAAAACAGCTGACCACACTCCAGAGCTCCAAAAAGTTGATTCCTTTGTGCGCGCCCCCCCCAAGCATTTAAGCTATTCCAATAATTGTGCATTTAATTCACTAATAATCTCCTGAAAAGTGGTTCTCATAAATATGTTTTCTATAAAACTGACTGCCTTGCTGTAGTTAGAGGAGGCGTGAATCTTACACTCTGGATGACAGCCTGTGAAACCCAAATCAAGGGCTATAAATGGCTCTGAGAGAAAAATCTATGCAGTCTTTGATAGGATAATTACTATACTGTGGATTTTGGGGGCCTGTTTCCAAAAAACTTAATATTTCATAAATACATTGCTTTTACTACCAAATATCATTTGATGACATTAGTTAATTAGAAACTTAGTTAATATGCCATTTTTAAATTTAATTCATGAGATACCATTAACCAGGCAAGTTATCCATACTGAAAACAGGTATAAATATTTCTGCCACAAACTGGAGACTACAAAATTAAGATGACTGTCTTTGGTAGATTTTACTACATGAGTATGGTAAGACCCACAGATCAGGAGGTGACTGCCACTGTAAAGACTGCTTGCTATTCACAGTTGCAAAGAGGAGGGAACATGCCATGACCTGGGGGGAGGGAAGGGGAGGTGCCTGTGGACAAGAGCCTTCCTTGTAGTTTCTTTGGGAAAGAATGGTGAAACAGGGTAAACAGGTTTAGAAATGGCAAATCTGCATAGCTTCAGAGAGCTCTGGGGCAGAGGAGCTGTCCCTAGTTGTCTGATACCTGGCCCTGGGGTGATCAGGGCAGGTGGATAGTGGCTCAGTGTGAGAGCCTCATAAAGCAGGTAGCTGGGGGTGTGGGCTCTGGAATAGTTTGTTTGCAATTGAAAAGAACTCTCACTGGGTAAGTTGTTTACCATCTCCAGGAATTTTGCTACCTCTGGGAGGAGCAGTTCCTCCTGGGTCAGCAAAGCCCCAGATGTCAAAGCATCAGAACAGAGAAAACAGAAGGCATGGTTAATACAATGACACTTATCAAGACTTGAAAGCCAGAGAGCTAAAAGAACATTGGAAATGTTTATGAGAGCACTGCAATTTTTAAGAGGAAATTTCCTTTCTAGCAATACTCTTATTTACTTTATGATAAACTACTAACAACTGAGCTATGACACACATGGCACATACTTACATGTAAAATTTAACTTTGACATGCATGTACCTATGAAACCATCACAGTTACTATAATGCACGTAGCTATTATTTCAAAAGTTGATTTGTACCCATTTGTAGTTCCTCAGTCTTGACCCTCTCTACTCCCTCTTCCTATTTCCCAGGAAACAACTAATTTTTTTTTGTCATAATGGATTAATATACATTTTATGGAATTTTACTTAAAATGCAATGTCTTTTTGGTTAGGCTTCTTTAACTCAATTATTTTTTAGATTTATCCATGTTGATTATATCTATTGTTCATTTTTTATTGAGTAGAAGTTGGCATTTTGGTCATCACTTTGGAGCTACAATATGTAATGCTGAAGTTCATATATAAGTCTCTATATGGACATACTTTCATTCCTCTTAAGTAATAATCTGGGAGTAGCGTTGCTTAGTCACATGGTAAGTGTTGTCAACTGATTAAAAAATGCACAACCTAAAAGTTGAGAGTTATGTTTTATTCAGTTGACAAAACTGAGGACTTAAGCCTGGGACACAGCAACTCAGATAACTGAGAAATTGCTCTGAAGAGGGAAGGGCGGGGAGCCGAGATATATAGCAGCTTTTGCAACAAAGACCAGGTAATCAGAACATCAAAAGATTACTGTTCATTAAGGAAAACCAGACATCTCGAGTTGAAGAATTTAGTGCTTTTCTATATACAGGAAGATGCAAGAGACTGCTATTTAGCACAAAAATACTTAATTTTGAACAATGACATCATGCTATGATATTGAGTCAGGAGGGTTGCTCTACAATAGATTAATAGGAGTACTGTTCTCAGACAAGAGAAATAAAAGGATGCTCAGGAAAGGGGTTGGGAGTAAACAATGTCACCAGGTGAATGGGCTCCAAGTGACTAAATGTGACATTTTCTACACTGAAATATACTATAATACAACTAACCAGAGGCCCCAGAGGATACAGCTAGTGGTGGCAGTCTGCAGATTATCAGGTGCCCTGGCCACAGCTGCATCTCCAGGGCAGAGACAAGGGTCTGAAAAGATGGGATGCTTGTTTCAAATCTTTCTGTGGGAGCATGGGCTCGCCACTGGCCGGAGTGTATAGGATCTTGAAACGTAAGTGTCCAAAGGGCAAAAAGCTTTAGTAGTGGAGAGTTGCTTGGGGTAGAAGTCTCCCAACCAGAGTGGAGAATATCATTTTCTATAATGCAAAGATAATATAACATCATTCAGATATTACTGAATTTCTCACTTCTTTTAAATGGAAGTGAAAGTGAGCTGAGTGGCTGTATAATGTAATAGAACAGACACTAGAAAGGCATCAGGAGGCCTAATTTTGTGCTTAATTCTTATTCTGTCTTTTATGATCCTAAGTTAAACCGTTTCTCACTTGATTTCATAAGAAACGACTTCTGTTTAGACAAGTATTTGATCTATAAAGTTATCTTTTAAGTGGTAGTAGTTATCTTTGTAGGGATGCTTGGAAGAGGGCTCAAGAACGCTTCTAGAGTTTGGTAAAGTTCACTTCATCTGAACGGCAATTACATAGGTGTATTCACTTGGGTGGGAAATTCATCACGTTGTATACTTGTAGTTTTCTATATCTTGTGCTTAAAGGAAAGAAAAAGCATACTACAGAACTCTAGTAGCCATCTCAAATCCTTATTGAACAAAAGGTCAAATAAAAGTATGTTTCTTTCTATCCTGCTTCATGATCATAATAGTAGGGGTTACCAGTTTCCAAAGAAAATCGGAGGTGAAAAGTAACTGTTAGTAGAAAAATAACAGTAGTAACCTCAGTGTTAAACCAGAATGGGCCATTCTAGATCATTAATCCTTATTTAAATGACTCAACATGGACTTTTTTTGGAGATAAGATCTGAATACTTCATTGTTTTGTTAAATTGTGCTGAGGCATTATATAATAAATTTGAGGCATTAGCAGAAGCCTATAGATAGTTATCGAGACCTTAGAATCTTAGCAGCCATATTATTGCTCTGTGGATATATTATTTCACATCACCATGAAACAGGTTATTAAGCTTGTCAGGACATAGGGAGACTAGAGCATATGAATCAGAGTGTAATCCATCCTGTTAAAACAGATCACAGTTAGATAAATGTAGCCCTTTATTTGTCATTAAACCAAACTTTCAATTATAATAGGAGCTGTGTTTAAAATGAGAGTGTTCAAAATAGTTGAGGGTCAGGAAGAAGTAACTCCTAAGTTTTGGACGTGGAACTCTGGTGGCTCTGAGCTATGAAATAAGAGTTGGGGATCCATTGAAAGATGGTGATCTTGAATCCTTGATCTTGAACAGACACCAGAGTGAATTAGGAATTTTCAGAACAGTTCCTTCAACAAAATTGACAGCAAACAGTATCATATAAATATCAGTGCCTAAATGGCTAAGTTAGTGTTGGAAGACTGCAGTTTTATAAAAGGATTCATAAGGGTATAAATTGTAAAACCATTTTGGAGAGCCCTCTGGAAAAACTTAAAACTGAAGATCTATACAGGCTAAGGTTCAGCATTTCCACTCCTAGACATGACCTAGAGCAAACTGCTTATCTGACATCAGATGTATACAGATGTTCATTGTAGTAATACTGGAATTAGGGTTATTTCTAGTTTTCACTAACATAAGAATAGAAAAAACAATTTGTTGTATGATCATAAAAAGGATACTGAAAAGTAGTGGAAATGAATGAAATAGAAAAACATGAATTTACCTCACAAGCATAATTATTGGTGAAAAAGCAAGTTGTAGAGACTAAAAATATTTCATAAAGCTTAAAAACAAGGAAGAGGAATGTCCTATATTACAGAAATCTACACGAGTGGGAAAGAGATGAACAGGAATGATAAACATCAGACTCATAGCTATTTCCTCTGAGTAATTGAGGGAGGGGTGCACAGTTTTACAATGAGTCTGATGTGTTCAATTACTCATTAGTCATTGTGCTTTTTTGTATGTCTTTTGTATTAAAGAAATCTGGAAAAATCAGTTTTGGATTTACCTAGTTATCCATTTATCCACATGCTCATTTACTATTTATAGCTTTTACTTTGGTTGAGGCCACCATCTAGTAGCTGAGAAAGAAACAGGAGAATTATAAGCCATCCTCCTTTTCCTCAAAGAGCTTAAATTTCAGTTGGGATTATAAATCTATCAGATACATGGGTATTTAATAATACCTAAAGTATCCACTTAGTTTTAGAAACAAACTTTATTTTTTAGAGTATTTTCAGGTTCACGGCGTAAGTGAGCAGAAAGTACAGAAAGTTCCCATACGTCTTCTACCCACACACATGCAACAACCTCCCCGACTATCCACATCCAGCACCAGGGCGGCATCTTTCTTATAATAGATGAACCTACACTGTCATGTCTTTACCCGCAAGCCATAGTTTACTTTAGGTTTCACTCTTGGTGTTGTATATTCTATGAGTTTTTATAAATACATAACATTTATCTGCCATTTTGCTGTTGCAGAAAATAGTTTTACTACTATAAAAATCCTCTGATCTATGGGCTTCCCTGGTGGCGCAGTGGCTGAGAGTCTGCCTGCCGATTCAGGGGACGCGGGTTCGTGCCCCGGTCCGGGAGGCTCCCACAAGCCGCGGAGCGGCTGAGCCCGTGAGCCATGGCCGCTGAGCCTGCACGTCCGGAGCCTGGGCTCCGCAACGGGAGAGGCCGCGGCAGTGAGAGGCCCACGAACCGCAAAAAAAAAAAAAAAAAAATCCTCTGACCTGCCTATCCATCCCTCCCCCAAACCAAAACATCTGGCAATCACTGGTATTTTCACTGTCTCCATAGTTTTACCTGTTCCAGAATATCACGCGGTTGGAATTACAGTTATAAAGTCTTTTCAGATTGGTTTCTTTTGCTTAGGAATATGCATTTAATATTCCTCCCTGTCTTTGCATGACTTGATATTTCACTTTTTTTTTTTTTTTTTTTTTTTTTTGCGGTACGCGGGCCTCTCACTGTTGTGGCCTCTCCCGTTGCGGAGCACAGGCTCCGGACGCGCAGGCTCAGCGGCCATGGCTCACGGGCCCAGCCGCTCCGCGGCATGTGGGATCTTCCCGGACCGGGGCACGAACCCGTGTCCCCTGCATCGGCAGGCGGACTCAACCACTGCGCCACCAGGGAAGCCCTGATAGTTCACTTTTTAGTGCTGAAAATACTAAGTCTATTTCCTGAATGCAGTACAGTTTATTTAGCCATTTACCGGTTGAAAGACATCTTGGTGCATCCAAACTTTGACAATTATAAAGCTGCTGTAAAGGTCCATGTTCAGGTTATGTGTGGACATAATTTTTCAACTCACTTGGATAAATGCCAAGGAACGTGATTGCTGGATTTTATGGTAAGAGTAAGGTTAACTTTGGAAGACATTTTGGCAGTTTCTTGCAAAGTGACTGTACTGCTTTGCATTCCCACCAGCAATGAGTGAGAGGTGCTTTTACTTCACATCCTCACAAGCATTTTGGTGGTGTCTGTTTTGGGTTTTGGCAATTCTAATAGGTGGGTACCTTGCAGTTCCATCTTACTGTGTTTTGATTTGCAGTACTCTAATTGCAGATAAATTGCTTATAACGGAGAGCGTTTTTCATCAGTATATCCTTTTTTTTTTTTTATCAGTATATCTGATAAAGTGTATTCAGGTCTCTTTGCCTTTTTAAGCAGGTGACTGATATTTGTGTTCAATTAGGAGTCTTTGTATATTTTAAATAACAACTGTCTATCAGATGCATCTTTTGCCAAGATTTCTTCTAGTCTGTGATGTATCTTATTCTCTTGACAGTTTCTTTTGCAGAGCAGAAGATTTTAATTTTAATGTAGTCCAGCTTGTCAATTACTTAGAATTATGCCATTGGATTTGTATCTAAAAAGTCATTGCCATACTCTAGGTCGTCTCAGTTTTCTCCTGTGTTCTAGTAGTGTTAAAGTTTTGTGTTCTATGTTTAGGTCTGTGGTCAACTTTATGATTTAATTGTCATGAAAAGTGAGATCTATGTCTAGTTTCTTTTTCCTTTTGAATGTAGATGTCCACTTGTTCCAACAGCCTTTGTTGAAGTCTATCTTTACTCCATTGTATTGACTTTGCTCCTTTGTCAAAGATGAGTTGGTTACATTTATGTGACTGTTGCTGGGCTCTTCATGCTGTTGAAGTGATCTACTAGTAATTTTTTTTTTTGGCACCACACTTAGTTATTAAAGCTTTATAGTAAGTGCTGAAATTGGGTAGTGTCAGTCATCTTTGTTCTTCTCCATTAATATTGAGTTGGTTATTCTGGATCTTTTGCTTCTCTGTATAAATTTTAGGATCAGTTGGTTGATATCCACAAAGTAATGTTGTGGGATTTTGATTTGCATTGCATTGAATCTATAAACAGTTTGGGGAAGAACTGACATCTTTGCAGTATTGAGTCTTCCTATTCACTGACATGGACTATCTGTCCATTTATTTAGTTATTTGCTTTATTTGATTAGCTTTAGAGTTGTATTCATATAGATCTTGTACACATTTTGTTAGCTTTATACCTGCATCATTTTGGGGTGTGTGTGTGCTAATATAAAGGGTAATGTGTTTTTAGCTTAATTCCCATTGTTCATTGCTGGTATGTAGGAAAGTAATTGACTTTGATATATTGACCTTTTATCCTGTATCCCTGCTATAATTACTCATTAGTTCCAAGAGTTTTTTGGTCATTGTCTCAGATTTTTTATGTAGACAGTCATGTCATGTGTAATCAGCTTTATTTCTTCCTTCTTAATCTCTGTACCTTGCAGTTCCATTCCCTGTCTTACTGCATTAGCTATAGGACTTCCAGGTGTTGACAAGTTGTAGTGTGAGGGGACATCTTGCCCTGTTCTTGATCTTAGCAGGAATGCTTCTAGTGTCTCACCATTAAATACAATGTTAATTGTAGGTTCTTTGTAGATATTCTTTATCATGTTGAAGAACTTCCCTTCTATCCCTAGCGTGCTGAGAGTTTTTCATGAACAGGTTTTGTTGTTGTTTCCTGTGAATGTTTTTTCTGTATCTATTGATAAAATGATATGATTTTTTTATCTTTAGCCTGTTGATATGGTGGATTATATTGATTTCCAAATGTTGAACCCACCTTGCATATCTGATATAATCACACTTGGTCATAATGTATAATTCGTATACATCGTTGGATTCAATTTGTTACTGTTTTGTTGAGGATTTTTGCATCTGTTTTCAAGAGAGATACTGGTCTGTAGTTTTCTAGTTGAAAAATTTCATTTTTGCCTGGTTTCAGTGTTAGAGTAATGCTGGCCTCATAAAAATCAGTTAAGCAATATTTCCTCTGCTTCTGTTTTCTGAAAAATTATAGAGAAGTGGTATCATTTTCAATAGAATTCACCAGTTGGTTCATCTGAGCATGGTGTTTTACCTTTTGGAAAATTATTCCTTTATTTTGTAATCTGAAGAGGACTATATTTCTCTTTTCTCCCAGGTTTATTGAGATGTAATTGACATACATAACTGTACATTGAAGGTGAACAATTTAATGACTGGACTTGTATACATCAGGAAATGATTACTACAATGGGTTTAGTGAACATCATCTCAAATAGATACAACATTAAAGAAACAGAAAATGTTTTTTCACTGTGGTGAGAACTCGTAGGATTTATTCTCTTAACAACTTTCATAGTAATGTCCAGTAGTGTTATCTTAAACATGCTGTGCATTACTTCTTGTGTGAGTTTTGATATATTTCCTTTCAAGGAATTAGTCCATTTTATGTAGGTCATCAAATTTGTGGGCATAAAGTTGTTCATATTTATTATCCTTTTCATGTCCATGGGATATAAAGTGATGTTTCTCTTGTTTCTGATAACAGTAACTTGTCTTTTTTTGTTAAGCTATCTAGAGGTGTATCAATTTTATTGGTATTTTCAATGAACCACCTTTTGGTTTCATTGTTTTTTCTCTGATTTTCTGTCTGCAATTTCCTGGATTTCTGCTGTAAACTTTATTTTTCTTTTGCTTGCTTTGAACTTCTCCCTTAAGGAAGGAGAAAGTTAAGATTATTGATTTTTATATCATCCTTTTCTAACCTATGTGTTCACTGCCTCCTACAAATTTTGATAAGTTGTATTTTCATTTATTTGGTTCAGAATAATTTCTTTCAACCCATGTGTTGTTTACAAGTTTTATTTTTTGTTTAATCTCCATGTATATTGGGATTTTCTAGTTATTACTGTTATTGGTTTCTAGTTTAGTTCTATTGTGGTCTGATAGCAGACATTATATGATTGTTTTTCATTTGTTCAGGTGTGTTATCCATCTGGATTATATCAGGTGACTTTTCCATATCAACTTAAATAATGTATGTTTTACTTTTTGGAAATTAAATAGTCCATAGATGTCAGTTATATACAGTTGATTTATGATGCTGTCAAGTTCAATTATATCCTATGATTTTGATTGCTATATCTATTTCTGATAGTCTCCAACTATGATAGAACTTCAGGAGAAATAGGTATTCCTACTATCAGTTTTTGCCCCATGTTTAAAATTCTCTTCTTAAGGATTTCTATGATAAAGATTGCTATGTCGTCATGGAGAATTAAGTACTTCATCTTTATGTAATGCCCTTGTTTATCCCTGATAAACTTTCCCTTCATGCAGTTGGCTCTACCTGAAATGAATGCAACTACTTCAGCTTTCTTTACTGGTGTTAGTCTGGTGTGTTTCTCCATTTACCATTTTTTTTTTTTCTCTTTTTAATATATATCTTTAAATTGGGTTTCTTGTTAACAACATGTAATTGTCTTGTTGATTCACTCTGACAATCTGTATTAATTGGTATATTTACACCACCACTGTTAAAAAGTGATTATTGATACAGTTGGATTAATATCTACCATATTTGTTACCATTAACTATACTTTGCTCTTATTTTTATATTTCACTTTTTATTCCTTTTGTGGCTTTGAGCATCTTGTGACTGTTTACTCTCTTCATAGTGTATCAACTATACTTCAAAAAAAAATTTTTTTAGTAGTTGCCCTAGCGTTTGCTCTATTCACTTGCAACTAATCCAAGTTCACTTTCAAATAACACTGTGCCTCTTTACTGGTAGTGCATGTACCTTTATTACAATGAAATATTCCTAACTTTTCTTTCTTATCCCTTGTATCTTTGCTATTATTCATTTCACTTACACAAAAGCATCCATACTTAGGCACACAAACATATAAGCATACATAATTGAATCTATTATTGCTGTTATTTTGAGCAAATTTTGTTAAGAGTAAGAAAAATGTTATTATTTTTTTTTACCTTTTTCCTTATCCAGTGCCCTTCCTTTATGTCTAAGTTTATGACCTACATCATTTTCCTTCACTCTGAAAAACATTTCTTGAGTTGCGGCGAGCAGGGGCTACTCTTTGTTGCGGTGCACGGGCTTCTCATTGCGGTATCTTCTCTTGTTGTGGAGCACGGGCTCTAGGCTCGCGGGCCTCTGTAGTTGTGGCACACAGGCTTAGTTGCTCCACAGCATGTGGGATCTTCCTGGACCAGGGCACGAACCCGTGTCCCCTGTATTAGCAGGCAGATTCTTAACCACTGTACCACCAGGGAAGCCCTGCCCTGGAGTTTTTAATTGTCAGACTTGTCCACGCTGAACCTCCAGTAATTTATCAATTATAGCTCAGGTTTTCCTGCCCTGGTACTGGTTCCCACAGAGGTTTCTGCTAGTGTGTTTCTTCTCTGGTAAATCATGATTCTCTGTATCCCACCTGTCTTTCCCCATTTTTGAGGGGTGTGTGTGGATGGTTTACATTGTGATCTTCCTACTCTTATGGATCTTAGATGACTCTTTTCTACTTTCTTTGGCTTTTATCAGTTAGGGCAGAGTGACTTCCAAGCTCCTTACCTGACAGAACCCAAAAGTCCTTTCAACTATTCAGTAATTGCATTAACTTTCTAAAAATTGTTAAGCAATAGCATACAAATAACCAGTCTCCCAGAAACATGGCAAAAAGTGAGGGAGGTATAGGGAGTAAAGCACAACCAGCACTACAGGCATAAACCTCTTTACTTAGATACCTTGCTTTTTCGCCCCAGGATGTGGTAAAATTCATTAACTTGACATGTACTCCCACTCAAACCTAGATTATTTCAAACATTCTGTATAATCACCCAAGTTCTACAAAGAGTGAAAGTTGTTGTGTTGTCTGCCTTTTTATTATGTCTTGTTCTACTGAGTATATTTTCAGGTAAGTGTATTAAAGAATGGAGGTGTTACAATTTGCCTAAAATTTCAAGTGGCCAATTTCAAGACTGAGTTTCAACCATGGAACCAGATACTTGGATTCCAGCCTAATGATCCTCTGTCTATCTCCAGCACTTGGACTTAACCTATCTTATTAGTTTAGGTACCAGTCCAATAATATGCTAATGGAGGAGTGGGGAGGTCCCCCAGGGTGTAGATTCCTGAGTTCACTGTACATTTAATTTCTGTCAAAAACTGTCCTTCACGATTTCATAAGATATTCTACCTCAAGAGACCTTGGAAAAGGTCTCTTCATGTTTTTGAAATTTCTCTAAATGTCCCAACACAATTCTCTGAGGCGTTTAACTACTGTTACTCAAATAAGATTTCATGAATAGATGGGTCCAGGACACACTAGGTTAATGAAAATGAATCAGGTTTCCATTGTGCAGGATTCTCAGTCTTTACAATGCTAATGTGATGGCAAATCTGAGAGCAGATGGAGTTTGCACCACTTCCTGAACATTTTTGTCCATAGAACCATATAGGTCACAGTTCCTTTTTTGTATTTTTTTTGCAAACAGTAAGTTATACTTTGGGAAAGTACAGGTCTAATAGAAACTAAACAGTTTCACTGAAGAAATGACTAAGGCAAAGATGTGTAGGGATTTATTGGATGTCATACAGCTGATGAGAGGATGATAATAGAAACTGAGTAAGGGAGGAGGCCCAGGGAGATCATTACCTAGAAATTTTACCCAAAGAGCTATAACATGTTACAATACTTTATAGCTCGCCTAATGATAACAAAAATAAACTTGACGGCAAAAGAAAATAAGCCGTGACATGCATATATTATATTTCATACTTTTAAAGTCCCTCATCACATTACAGACCATACAGAAAACTCACACATTGTTTATGGCCAAAATAATGTAATTCTTGCATTAAATTTCTATTTGACATCTGGGATACAGAAGAAATTTACTTAGGTGATTATTCACATATAGAAATGTTTAAAATGTGTTAAATTATATTTCATAGGCCCAGATTGTTAAAGAAGTTCAGGCTGTTCTGCCCAAAGTTCTCATTTTTCTCAGATGTGGGCACTAAACGGAGACCTGTGTTGGTTAAATAGCAAGATACCACAATTATGCGTGTGTGTGTGTGTGTGTGTGTATGTATGTGTATGTATGGGTGGCTGAGCTGGGACAGACACCCAGTTCTCTTTATTCCTGTAGCACAGTGCTTCTAATCCTGTTATTGACATTGACATTATAATGCCAAATTTTTGGCAATGACTAAAACAGTATATTTTCAGTTAAACTTGCATTTATTTTTGTAGGATAGGGAGATGATCCTAGAAATCAAAACACACGCATACAAATACATTGTTCCCTGGCTGTGGTTCCACTATTGCAGGCTATGTATTACATTCTTCAAGTCCCCTAAATTCAACTTGTCTAAAACAACTCTATCACCAGTAACTGCTTCTACCCGTCATGGGCCAGTATTGAACAAAGCCATTTTGTTGTGATCAGACATTAATGTACTCAACACTCCTGGGGAACGGGATTGCCCCTGAAGGAGAATAAACATATAATGTGTCTGCAAGGGCAACACTCACAGCAAAATCAGCATAAGGCTAGATGTATGTTTGAACTTACAACTCAAGGAAAGAATGTTAGATCTATATTAGAGCCTGATTCCCTATGTAATATGCAATTTTGTAAAATTCTGTAACATTCAAGTTTATCCTAGGAAGCTTTCTTACTTTTCAGATTGGAGCCAGACTAAACAAAGAGGACAGGTAGGCAAATAAAAGAGAATAGAATTCCCCTATTAAATTCTGTCCCATTTTCGGTGAAAATACTGTCATAAAAAATTTTTAAAAACCCACAATTCAAAATATGCTTTATTAGGTTTAGTCTTTTGTTTCTAAATTTATCTGGAGCTACAGTGTATGCTTTCTGTTATAACTTCCCAAGAACTGACAGTTTGTCTTGAATTTTTTTTTCATCCAATACCTATATATCTAATACATACTGAACCTCAGAAACCACTGCAAGGGATGGAGGGTGAAGTTAAGATATTTGCATGTTGGTAACTCATCAGTAAAAGCCAAATCATATTAAGGGATGGAATCTGGAGAAATCTTTAAAGCCACTTACATCAGTGGATTCCTTTACAAAGTTACTACGTGCAGAAATACATTTGAAACACAGGAGGTCATAGAAAATAGAAAGGTCTAAGTATATTTACAGCTATCTCAGCTTCAGAGTTTAGATTTTGGTTCAGAGCCAGCTTCTGCCTTATTTTAATTGAAAGTTTTTACCTGTTCTTTGAAGCACTAAGATTTCAGCAGGTAGAATTCATTGAGGGGAAATAGTTTTCTGCAATAATATATGATTTATCCACTAACATCTGTGTGCTGTTTAGAGGAAATTATTCACGGGATTGTCATTAGTTTAACAGCTGCTGCAGTTTTGTCAGTATAATTTTAAGCCATCTAAAATTGTTAGTTGGAAAAACCTATTTGAATAGATATATAATTGTTTCCAGATTAACTGCCTCTTCATTTGTAACCAGTTACAGGAAAACAGAATTGGCCCTCTCCTACAGATGTGAAAAATTCCCCCTCCCAAGTCCTCCATTAGAAGGAAGAACATTTCAGGCCCAGTTTTTTCTGGCCCTGAGTATGAGAGAAAGGTCTTAATGTTTCTCCTAAAAGCTTCTCTAGTTGATCACCTAAAAGTGTCAGTTGGGTCTCTGAGATTCATATTGCTTTGAGATTATTCCTCCAAATTTTATACAAAACTCAATTTTATCCTCAATTTGCTAAAATTTAAGCATGGGGTATTTATATACAAGGAAACTTCTTAAAAAATATGCAAATTTATACACATATGTATAAAGTAGCAAAAAGAAAAATCATAAGGAAAACACTTAAAACACTTGAAATTTGCCTAATAGAATATACTGTGTCTTCCTCAGAGCAAATGTTGAATGTTCCAAACTTTACAGAAGAAAGCAAAGAGAAAGACCTAGAAAAATTATTATTCCTGACCTATCCTGCTATTTATATCAAAGTAGTCTGCTTTAGATAAAAAAGCAAAAGAATAAGGTGAATTTGTTTTCCTATATGGAAAAATGGTACATTTTCCTATTCCATAAGGTGATGGGGTCATATGCACTGCAAACTAGGAGACCAGCCATGCTGTGTCCCAACATAGGCTTCTACCTGGAAGTTTTCTGGACTCATCTTTCTGAGCTACGCCTATGTCAAGAACTGGGAGAGTATCATGCTTTCCCCACTTGGTAGCTTCATTGTTCTTGGGATGGGGTAGGCAAAACAAAGTGAAAACTGTTACTTTGTTACTTTAAGGGGAAATATATACTTTAAAGGCTCTTAAAGTTTTTAATGTATCTAATAAGCTTTGACTGCATTATTCTTCATCTCATTTGTCCAGATGGGTAAGATGCTTTCCCTCATGTAGCTGGGCCATTGCAACACTTGGTCATACTTCCATTAGGTACAGGTACTGCCATAACCACTATCATTACTTTGCAAGCTCCCATTTACTGAGAATCAACACTATGCTTAAGACTGTGCCAGGAAACTTACATGTACCTCATATACCTGCAAGGCAAAATAGGTGCCCATGTTCCCTGGAGTAGTTCACTACTTAATATACTAGTTCAGTGTCTTGAGAAATTCTTTTGCTTTCTCTGATTCTCTCTTTTCTCATGTGTAAAGTATCTTCCAGTGTCATTGACCATATAGAATTTTCTAGTATTAAAGTGCATAGCACTTTGCCTTAAACACATGGTAAGCTCTTGTTTAAGGGTTTCCTATTACAATCGTTGTTATCTTTCTTCATGTGTAAGGAGGGAAGCTATGAGAGGCAGGGCTTTGGAAATTTGAAAAAGTAAATCATTTAATAAGAGTCATAGTCCAGAATCCCACACAGAGAAGGGATTGTGGGAAGATGGCAGAGCAGGAATGCGTCTCCCCATCTCGACAATTACACTGTCAGAATCTGTTCCATGTAACCATTTTGGAATTCTAGTCTTATTAAAGCCCTTCTACTTCCAGGGGAAGTCTTTCATGGCAAATTGCAGTTAATTTCAGTCAAATTCAGCTCTTTGAGAGGCAGCAGCTATCCATCACCGAGGTAATACAGCTCATGGCAGGCAGCCAAGCATGTCTTTCTAGAGCAGCTTTAACATATCTTGTAGGAGCCAAGGTGGGCAAAAAATTCTGTCCTCTAAGTATCAAAGATCTATGTTCTGATCATGGAGACACAAAGGCAGCAGCTATTGTTGTACCACCAAACATTAAAATGTCCAACATTTCAACAAAAAAATCACAAGGGATACAAAGAAATGGTATGGTATTGGCAATTCAAGGGGAAAAAAGATTAGACCAGCTGTCCCACAGAAATGTTTGATGGCAGACCTACTAGACAAAGACTTTAAAAAACTGTCAAATATTCAAAAAGCTGAAGAAAGACATGTAAAAAGTTAAGATCAGGAATGAAATATAAATATCAACAAAATAGAAATTTCAAATATAAAACCTAAAAGAAATTATGGAGCTGAAATGTACAATAACTGAAACGAGGAATTCACTAGAGCGATCCAAAAGCAGATTTGAGCAAGCAGAAAAACTTTAACAATAGGAAGATTTAAATTACCAAGTCTGAGGAGCAAATAGAGAGGTTGACAAAGTGAGCAGAGCCTTGGGACCTGTGGGACACCATAGAGTTGGCCAACACCCACATTGTGGGCATCCTAGGAGAAGAGAGTAAAGGGCAGAGGAAATATTTGACGAAATAATGGCTGAGAGCTTCCTGAATTTGATGAAAGGTGAACATCTAAAAAGTTCAACTAACTCCAAGCAGGGTGACTGCAAAGACAGCTACACTAATATATATTAAAATCAAACTACTGAAAGCCAGAAACAGAATCTCGCAAGCAGCAAAGTGTCACACTTTGCAAGCAGTCACAGAAGTGACTGTCACATAACAGGGATCCCCAGTATCAGATTTCTCATCAGAAACTTTAAAGCTCAGAAGGCAGTGGGCTAATATATTTAAATTACTTAAAAAAAAAAAACTAAATCCTATGAATCAATCTTACATGTGACAAAACTGTCCTTCAAAAGTGAGGGAAAAATTATGATACTCCCAGGTGAACAAAAGCTGAGGGAGTTTGTTACTGCTAGGTCTGCCCTTCAAGAAATGCTAGAGAGCCCTGCAGGTTGAAATGAAAGAATACCAGTTACTTGAAAACATATGAAGAAATAAAGATTGTGGTTATATATACAGGCAATTATAAAAGCTAGTACTATTGTAATTTTGGTTTGTAAGCCCACATTTGTTTTCTACCTACTTTAAAAGACTAATGCATTCCAAACTCACTTTTTTGGAGACTCACTATATAAAGATGTAATATCTTGACATCTGGAAGGGGTAGGAATAGAGTTGTAAAGGAGGAGCACTTTGTATGTTACTGAAGTTAAGATGATACTAATTCAAATTAGAATGTTATACTTTTAGGATATTGAATGTGATCCCAATGGTAAGCTCAAAGAAAACAATTGTAGAATATACAAAAAAGGAAATGAGAAGGGAATTAGAATATTTCCCTACAAAAAAATAGGACATAAGACAAACCTATAAGGAATATAGAAAACACACAGCAAAGTTACAAAAGCAAGTCCTTTATCAATTACTTAAATGTAAATAGATTAAACATTCCAATCAAAGATTGGAACAAGGGATTTAAAAAAATGATATGCTTTCATATTAAGTCACTTTAGACCCCAAAACCACAAATAGGTTGAGACCTAAAACTACACAAACCTTTGACAAAAATATAAGACAAAAGCTTCACAACATTGGATTTGGCAAGATTTCTTGGATATGATACCAAAGGTAAAGGCAACAAAAGAAAATAGAGAAATTGGACTTCATAAAATTAAAGTATTGAAAGACACAATCTAGAGAGTAAAAAAACCCCAAAAAACCACCAAGTAGAAGATATTTTCAAATATCATATGTGATAAGGGTTTAATATCCAGAATATTTAGAGAATTCCTAAAGCTTAACAACAAAAAACAACCTGATTGAAGATGGGTAAAGGACTCAAAAGGACCTCTCTCCAAAGAAGATGTGCAAGTTGCCACTAAGCACATGAAAAGATGTACATCACTAATCACTAGGGAAGTGAAAATCAAAAACTACAATGATAAACCAGTCCATTCCCATTAAGATGCCTCCAATCCAAAAAAAAATAAAAATAAAAAAATAACATTGGCAAGGATATGGAGAAACTGGAACCCTTGTGTACTGTTGGTGGGAATGTAAAATGATACGGTTCCTATGCAAAAGAGTATGGTGGTTCCAAAATTTAAAAAATTCACCATATTATCCAGCACTTCCACTTCTGAGTAGATACCCAAAAGAACTGAAAGCAGAGTTTTGAAGAGAGATTTGTTCATAGCAGCATCATTTGCGATAGCTAAAATGTGAAGCAGCTAAGGGTCAAATACATGAATGAATAATCAAAATGTGGTATATATGTACAATGGCATACTATGCAGTCTTGGGAAGGAAACTCTGACATGCTACACTACAAAGGAAACTTGGGGACATTTAAGTGAGATAAGCCAGTCACAAAAAGACAAATATTGTATGACTTCATTTGTAGGAGGTATTTAGAGTAGTCAAAACCGTGGTGACGGAAAGTAGAACGGTGTTTGCCAGGGGCTGAGTGAAAAGTGCAATGAGTAGTTACTGTCTATTGGCTACAGAGTTTCAGTTTTGCAAGGTGAAAAGAGTTTTGAAGATGGAAGGTGGAAGTAGTTGCACAGCAATATGAATGTACTTAATACCACTGACCTGAATACTTAAAAATGGTTAAGATTGTAAATTTTGTGTATTTTACCACAATAAAAATTGAAAGAAAAAAATCACATCTAATTCTGACTTTAGAACTTTGCTAATTCTACTACACACAGCACTTAGAACACAAAAACAATTTGAACACAAACACTTTGAACACTGCCTGTGTACCTGCCTCAGCCAATTTTAAGCATTTTGGGAAAGATTTTTACTCATCTTGTATCATTTTAAGTTAATAACTTGTTAATTCAATAGAAACTTATTAAATCCCTTCTAATATGCTTGGCACTGTGATAAGTCTAATTTATTTTCCTAAATATTCATAACGCTTTAGATTTTAAAATTTGTTGTAATGATGCCATGAATTTTGCTTTATTTAAGAAAATGTTTTACATTATTGTAGTTTACTCTTTTGGTAGTTGCTTCTGTGTAACTTGTCTGTTCAAGGACAACATTTATCAGTGTATTATCTCTGTTCAATAGATTTTCCATCTTTGCCTTCATTTTTATCATTTTTTTCCTGTACTGAAGAAGCTAAAAATGTATCTAGTTTTTATTAATTTTCTGCCGTTTAAATGCTGTTCCTTAATGTCGCCAATGCTAATTGTTTCCCGGTCTTTTGTTACTTCACTTATATGCTTTTATTTCTTATTTTTCCTCTTACCCTGTTTCTCTTTTCCCTTTTTGCATTTATTTTTCAGCCATGTATACTTCTAACTCTTGAAATTCCTTTGGGATGGTAATATTTTAGTAGTCTTTCCAATACTATTTTTGTCACGGTCTGCATTTTCACCTATTGATCCTAAGTTCTTTGTATTTTCTCTCTTTGTATAAGTGAGAACTTTTATAAAGGCATATGTATGACTTTTCTTGTTTGTTCCATTTCTCTTGCTATAATAATCAAATTCCTTAACAGGAATTTGTTAAGGGAAGATTCATGTGCATAATTTCTTCTGATTCCTACTTCACAAGCGATAAAACTGAGGTACTAAGAAACTTGCCCAAGGAAGCATAGCTAGTAAATAGTAAGCACTTAGTTTAAACCCAGGCATTGTTTTCAGAGTCCATCACATGTTCCACTGTGTCAAATTCTTTTTCTTTTCCTATTTATTGACAAATACTATAAACAGAGAAAGGCACATACATCATAAGTTTACAGCTTAATGGATATTTACAGACACACACCCTCTATATAACCAGCCCCTAAAATATGACCAGTTGCCCAGAAGCTTGCTTTTTCTTTTTCTCTTCAGTCTCTACAAGACCCTGTGGTTTACAAGAGTCCTACTTTTTTTTTTTTTTTTTCCTGGTACACGGGCCTCTCACTGTTGTGGCCTCTCCCGTTGCGGAGCACAGGCTACGGACGCGCAGGCTCAGCGGCCATGGCTCACGGGCCCAGCCACTCCGTGGCATATGGGATCCTCCCCAACCGGGGCACGAACCCGTGTACCCTGCATCGCCAGGCGGACTCTCAACCACTGCGCCACCAGGGAAGCCCACAAGGGTCCTAGTTTTTAACAATAAAGATAATTGTCTGGTTTTTTTACTTTATAAAAATGGAAAATGCAGTATCTACTTTGCCTTCTTTCTTTCTTAAAAGTTATTTATCATAATCATCTAGTAATTCTGTTGCTATGAAATAATGCCATTGTGAGAATATCCTCCTATTTTTCAATTCTAATGTTGATGTGAATACTTGTTTTTTTCTATAAAAAATATTGCTATATTCCGATATTTGCATTTTGCTTAACATTTCTGGTGTGTATAAGCCTGGGCTTGCTGGGCCATAGCATGTGCTCTATTAGATTATCCTGAATAGTGTAATGGATGTGCCAGCTTAACTCACCAGCAGTGTATGTTAGGGCTCTGATTTATTCATAGCGTTCATGATATTTCACAGCCAATGGTTGGTGTTTATCTTCATTTAAACCATTCATATTTTAATTTACACTTCCATGATGTCTAAAGTTGAGTATCTCTTTATAAATGTATTGGCTGTTTTGGTATACTTTTTGTAAAGTGAGAAGCCTTTTGTCCATTTCTGTGTTGGGTTGTGTGACTTTTTCTTATTGGTAGATGTTCTTCATATATGATAAATTACAGTGCTTTTGTCATATATATTATTGTCAGTATATTCTGCCAGTAGTTTGCCTTTTACTCACTTATTAATGTCCTGTGAGGAACATAAGTTTTTGTTTTAGTATGTTTGGTGTGTTTGCTTTCTTGTTACAGTTTTTGTATCCTGTTAAGGATCTTTACTCATTCTGCAGTCAAAATGATGTCTTCTATTTTTTTGTTGCTCAAAAAGATTTTTTTCTTTTTTTTAACTACTTTTCATATTTAGATCTGACATCAATTTGGAACTTACTTTTAAGTGAAATTAATATCTCTCTATATATATCTTTTAATTTATCTAGTTGAGATGACCATTTTTCCCTCACCTTACTATAGTGACACCAGGTGAATTTATAGGTGAGAGGACTTTCTAGGTTCTGTATCCTTGGTTGTATATCTAACCTTTATACCAAGATCATGACATGCTACCACAACTTTGAAGTAAATAATGCTATATGGTACTGTACATTGGCTAGTTTTCTTCAACATGGCCTCTGGTGATCTTGGGTCCTTGAATTTCCATTTGAATTTTATAATTAACTCATCAATTTCCACAATCACTAACACACACAAACTGCTGCGACTTTAATTGGGGTGCCTTGAATTTACAGATTGATTTGGGGACAATGTTTATTGGTACATAATTGAGTCTTCCAAATCATGAATCTTTGGTATCTCTTCTTTGACTTCATTCTTCTAGAGTTTTGTCATTAATATTTTTAGTTTTTAGCAGAGAAGTTTCACATAAATTTTGTAATTTATGTGTGTTAATTCTAGATATTTGATTCTGAATGTTTTCTTTACAACTTAACGCTATTGTAAATGGTATCATTTACAATTTCTAGTTGTGTGGGTAGAATAAAATGGTGGAATATTTAACCATGTATTCTGTGACTTTCCTACATAGACCAATTAATATTAATGTTTTACCTTGAATATTAGTTTGCACTTCCTAGATAAGCAGACTTGTCTTCTATAAAGTATAATTTTATTCTTTTCAGCTTCACAGGATCTTTTTTCATTGTTTTATTTCATTTGCTAGTACTCCTAGCATAATTTTAAGGTTGTGATGTTTGACTTAAAAACACACGACGTGAGAGTAGTGGGCTTAAGTTTTATTCAGTGTCTCACTGAGGATTATAGCCTGTGAGACAGTCTTTCAGTAGCTCTGAGTAAACTTCTCTGAAGAGGTAGGAGAGGAGCCAGTATACATACGAATTTTTGACTAAGAAATACGTGTACTCAAGCACACATCTTGGTAAAATATTACTGCAAATCACAAAGAACAGATACCTCACGCTAATAATTTTAGTCCTTTTCTGCATATGGGAAGATGCGAGAATTGGGGGTCACAAGGAAATGCTTCCTGAGATACATTTTAAGTTATCTAGAGGTCTGTTTATCCAAAGCACAGGATGCTTCATCCTGTTTTTACTTTTCATCCTGAATTCCAATCTGTCCACACTGTGGATGGGTGACTGCAGTAGGCTGCTACTTAACTCTTGTATAACTGGATTATGAGCGATGGTCTTTGTTCTGTTTTTTTTTTTCTTTTTTTAACGTCTTTATTGGAGTATAATTGCTTTACAATGGTGTGTTAGTTTCTGCTTTATAACAAAGTGAATCAGTTACACATACATATGTTCCCATATCTCTTCCCTCGTACGTCTCCCACCCTCCCACCCTCCCTATCCCACCCCTCTAGGTGGTCACAAAGTACTGAGCTGATCTCCCTGTGCTATGTGGCTGCTTCCCACTAGCTAGCTATTTTATGTTTGGTAGTGTATATATGTCCATGTCACTCTCTCACTTTGTCACGGCTTACACTTCCCCCTCCACATATCCTCAAGTCCATTCTCTAGTAGGTCTGTGTCTTTATTCCCGTCTTGCCCCTACATCCTTCATGACCATTTTTTTTCCTTAGATTCCATATATATATGTGTTGGCATGTGGTATTTGTTTTTCTCTTTCTGATGTACTTCACCCTGTATGACAGACTCTAGTTCCATCCACCTCACAACAAATAACTCAACTGCGTTTCTTTCTATGGCTGAGTAATATTCCATTGTATATATGTGCCACATCTTCTTTATCCATTCGTCTGTTGATGGACACTTTGGTTGCTTCCATGTCCTGGCTATTGTAAATAGAGCTGCAATGAATATTTTGGTACATGAGTCTTTTTGAATTATGGTTTTCTCAGGGTATATGCCCAGTAGTGGGATTGCTGGGTTATATGGTAGTTTTATTTGTAGTTTAAGGAACCTCCATACTGTTCTCCATAGTGGCTGTATCAATTTACATTCCCACCAACAGTGCAAGAGGGTTCCCTTTTCTCCACACCCTCTCCAGCATTTAATTTTTGTTGATTTTTTGATGATGGCCATTCTGACTGGTGTGAGATGATATCTCATTGTAGTTTTGATTTGCATTTCTCTAATGCTTAATGATGTTGAGCATTCTTTAGTGTGTTTGTTGGCAGCCTGTATATCTTCTTCGGAGAAATGTCTATTTAGGTGTTCTGCCCATTTTTGGATTGCGTTGTTTGTTTCTTTGATATTGATATTGAGCTGCATAAGCTGCTTGTAAATTTTGGAGATTAATCCTTTGTCAGTTGCTTCATTTGCAAATATATTCTCCCATTCTGATGGTTGTCTTTTCATCTTATTTATAGTTTCCTTTGCTATGCAAAAGCTTTGAAGTTTCATTAGGTCCCATTTGTTTATTTTTGTTTTTATTTCCATTTATTTAGGAGGTGGGTCAAAAAGGATCTTGCTGTGATTTATGTCATAGAGTGTTCTGCCTATGTTTTCCTCTAAGAGTTTGATAGTTTCTGGCCTTACATTTATGTCTTTAATCCATTTTGAGTTTATTTTTGTGTATGGTGTTAGGGAGTGTTCTAATCTCATACTTTTACGTGTACCTGTCCAGTTTTCCCAGCACCACTTATTGAAGAGGCTGTCTTTACTGTATATTCTTATCTCCTTTATCAAAGATAAGGTGACCATATGTGCGTGGGTTTATCTCTGGGCTTTCTATCCTGTTCCACTGATACATATTTCTGTTTTTGTGCCAGTACCATACTATCTTGATTACTGTAGCTTTGTAGTATAGTCTGAAGTCAGGGAGCCAGATTCCTCCAGCTCCATTTTTCTTTCTCAGGATTGCTTTGGCTATTCGGGGTCTTTTGTGTTTCCATACAAATTGTGAAATTTTTTGATCTAGTTCTGTGAAAAATGCTAGTGGTAGTTTGATAGGGATTGCATTGAATCCGTAGATTGCTTTGGGTAGTAGAGTCATTTTCACAATGTTGATTCTTCCAATCCAAGAACATGGTATATCTCTCCATCTATTTGTATCATCTTTTATTTCTTTAATCAGTGTCTTATAATTTTCGGCATACAGACCTTTTGCCTCCTTAGGTAGATTTATTCCTAGATACTTTATTCTTTTTGTTGCAATGGTAAATGGGAGTGTTTTCTTAATTTCACTTTCAGATTTTTCATCATTAGTGTATAGGAATGCTAGAAATTTCTGTGCATTAATTTTGTATCCTGCTACTTTTCCAAATTCATTGATTAGCTCTAGTAGTTTTCTGGTAGCATCTTTAGGATTCTCTATGTATAGTATCATGTCATCTGCAAACAGTGACAGCTTTACTTCTTTTCCGATTTGGATTCCTTTTATTTCTTTTTCTTTGATTGCTGTGGCTAAAACTTCCAAAACTATGTTGAATAATAGTGGTGAGAGTGGGCAACCTTGTCTTGTTCCTTATCTTAGTGGAAATGGTTTCAGTTTTTCACCATTGAGGACAATGTTGGCTGTGGGTTTGTCATATATGGCTTTTATTATGTTGAGGACAGTTCCCTCTATGCCTACTTTCTGGAGGGTTTTTATCATTATTGGGTGTTGAAATCTTTCTCTGCATCTATTGAGATGATCATATGGTTTTTCTCCTTCAATTTGTTAATATGGCATATCACGTGGATTGATTTGCATATATTGATCATCATTTGGATGATCTCTTGGTTATTAAGTAGTGTATTGTTTAGCCTCCATGTATTTGTATTTTTTACAGATTTTTTCCTGTAATTGATTTCTAGTCTCCTAGAGTTGTGGTCTGAAAAGATATTTAATATGATTTCAGTTTTCTTAAATTTACCAAGAGTTGATTAGTGACCCAAGATATGATCTATTCTGGAGAATGTTCCATGAGCACTTGAGAAGAATGTGTGTTCTGTTGTTTTTGGATGGAATGTCCTATAAATATCAATTAAGTCCATCTTGTTTAATGTATCATTTAAACCTTGTGTTTCCCTATTTATTTTCATTTTGGATGATCTGTCCATTGGTGAAAGTGGGGTGTTATAGTGCCCTACTATGATTGTGTTACTGTTGATTTCCCCTTTTATGGCTGTTAGTATTTGCCTTATGTATTGAGGTGCTCCTATGTTGGGTGCATAAATATTTACAATTGATATATCTTCTTCTTGGATTGATCCCTTGATCATTATGTAGTGTCCCTCCTTATCTCTTGTAACAGTCTTTATTTTAAAGTCTATTTTCTCTGATATGAGAATTGCTACTCCAGCTTTCTTTTGATTTCCATTTGCATGGAATATCTTTTTCCATCCCCTCACTTTCAGTCTGTATGTGTCCCTAGGTCTGAAGTGCATCTCTTGTAGACAGCGTATATACAGGTCTTGTTTTTGTATCCATTCAGCCAGTCTATGTCTTTTGGTTGGAGCATTTAATCCATTTACATTTAAGGCAGTTATTGATACATATGTTCCTATTACCATTTTCTTAATTGTTTTGGGTTTGTTATTGTAAGTCTTTTCCTTCTCTTGTGTTTCCTGCCTAGAGAATTTCCTTTAGCATTTGTTGTAAAGCTGGTTTGGTGGTGCTGAATTCTCTCAGCTTTTGCTTGTCTGTAAAGGTTTTAATTTCTCCATCAAATCTGAATGAGATCCTTGCTGGCTAGAGTAATCTTGGTTGTAGATTTTTCCCTTTCATCACTTTAAATATGTTCTGCCACTCCCTTCTGGCTTGCAGAGTTTATGCTAAAAGATCAGCTGTTAACCTTATGGGGATTCCCTTGTGTGTTATTTGTTGTTTTTCCCTTGCTGCTTTTAATATTTTTTCTTTATATTTAATTTTTGATAGATTGATATGTGTCATGGCGTGTTTCTCCTTGGATTTATCCTGTATGGCACTCTCTCTGCTTCCTGGACTTGAATGATATTTCCTTTCTCATATTATGGAAGTTTTCAACTATAATCTCTTCAAAAATATTCTCAATCTCTTTCTTTTACTCTTCTTCTGGGACCCCTATAATTCGAATGTTGGCACATTTAATGTTGTCCCAGAGGTCTCTGAGACAGTCCTTAATTCTTTTCATTCTGTTCTCTTTATTCTACTCTGCAGTAGTTATTTGAACTACTTTATCTTCCAGGTCACTTATCCGTTCTTCTGTCTCAGTTATTCTGCTATTGATCCCTTCTAGAGAATTTTTAATTTCATTTATTGTGTTGTTCATCACTGTTTGTTTGCTCTTTAGTTCTTCTTGGTCCTTGTTAAACGTTTCTTGTATTTTCTCTATTCTTTTTCCAAGAATCTGGATCATCTGTACTATCATTATTCTTTTTCAGGTAGACTGCCTATTTCCTCTTCATTTGTTAGGTCTGGTGGGTTTTTATCTTGCTCCTTCATCTGCTGTGTGTTTTTCTGCCTTCTCATTTTGCTTAACTTACTGTGTTTGGGGTCTCCTTTTTGCAGGCTGTAGGTTCATAGTTCCCATTGTTTTTGGTGTCTGTCCCCAGTGGCTAAGGTTGGTTCAGTGGGTTCTGTAGCCTTCCTGGTGGAGGGGGCTAGTTCTGTGTTCTGCTGGATGAGGCTGGATCTTGTCCTTCTGGTGGGCAGGTCCACGTCTGGTGGTGTGTCATGGGGTGTCTGTGGCCTTATTATTATTTTAGGCAGCCTGTCTGCTAATGGGTGGGGTTGTGTTCCTGTCTTCCTAGTTGTTTGGCATAGGATGTCCAGCACTGTAGCTTGCTGGTCATTGAGTGAAGCTGGGTCTTGGCATTGAGATGGAGATCTTTGGGAGATTTTTGCCCTTTGATACTACGTGGAGCTGGGAGGTCTCTTGTGGACCAGTGTCCTGAACGTGGCTCTCCCAGCTCAGTGGCACAGCCCTGACGCCTGGTTGGAGCAGGAACAGCCTTTCATCCACATGGCTGAGACTAAAAGGGAGAACAAATAGAAAGAAGGAAGATAAAATATAATAAAAGAAAGTAAAATAAAATAGTTATTAAAATAAAAAATAATTATTAAGAAAAAAATTTTTAAATGAAAAGAAAAAACAACAAAAAAATGGACAGACAGAACCCTAGGACAAATGGTAAAAGCAAAGCTATACAGACAAAATCACACACAGAAGCATACACATACACACTCACAAAAAGAGCGAAAGGGAAAAAAAAAAAAATCTTTGCTCCCAAAGTCCACCTTCTCAATTCGGGATGATTTGTTGTCTATTCAGGTATGCCACAGATCCAGGGTACATCAAGTTGACTGGAGATTTAATCCACTGCTCCTGAGGCTGCTGGGAGAGATTTCCCTTTCTCTTCTTTGTTTGCACAGCTCCCGGGATTCAGCTTTGGATTTGGCCCTGCCTGTGCGTGTAGGTCTCCTGAGGGCATCTGTTCTTCGCTCACACAGGACAGGGTTAAAGGAGCAGCTGATTCAGGGGCTCTGGCTCACTCAGGCTGGGGGGAGGGAGGGGTACGGAATGTGGGGCAAGCCTGCAGCAGCAGAGGCCGGCGTGACGTTGCACCAGCCTGAGGCGCGCCGTGCGTTCTCCCGGGGAAGTTGTCCCTGGATCCCGGGACCCTGGCAGTGGTGGGCTGCACAGGCTCCCGGGAGGGGAGGTGTGGAGAGTGACCTGTGCTCGCACACAGGCTTCTTGGTGGCGGCAGCAGCAGCCTTAGTGTCCCATGCCTGTCTCTGGGGTCCGCACTGATAGCCACGGCTCGTGCCCTTCTCCAGAACTCCTTTAAGCGGCGCTGTGAATCTCCTCTCCTCGCGCACCAGGAAACAAACAGGCAAGAAAAAGTCTCTTGCCTCTTTGGTAGCTCCAGACTTTTCCCCGGACTCCTTCCCGGCTAGCTATGGCACACTAGACCCCTTCAGGCTGTGTTCACGCTGCCAACCCCAGTCCTCTCCCTGCGATCTGACCGAAGCCCGAGCCTCAGCTCCCAACCCCCGCCCGCCCCGGCGGGTGAGCAGACAAGCCTCTCGGGCTGGTAAGTGCTGGCCGGCCCTGATCCTCTGTGCGGGAATCTCTCCGCTTTGCCCTCCGCACCCCTGTTGCTGCGCTCTCCTCTGTGGCTCTGAAGCTACCCCTCTGCCACCCGCAGTCTCTGCCCACAAAGGGGCTTCCTAGTGTGTGGAAACCTTTCCTCCTTCACAGCTCCCTCCCACTGGTGCAGGTCCGGTCCCTCTTCTTTTGTCTCTGTTTTTTCTTTTGCCTTACCCAGGTATGTGGGGAGTTTCTTGCCTTTTGGGAGGTCTGAGGTCTTCTCCTGTTTTTAAATTCAAGTGTAATAGATTCTTTTCTGTTGCCTACTCTCAAGGGGGAGATTTTCAGTGTTTCAGTATTGTGAGTGATCAGAGTAGTGGCACCCATGACTAGTTGTGCGAGGGTAGGGGCCTGTTTCTTTCTTCCCACTCAGCTTTTTTTCCCTACAATGTCTCATTTTTTTTACCAACCATATGTGCCATGAACATTGTCATCACTGTTAGATTAGTTATTGTTTTTTTCTGCAGTGAAGTCACCAATCCAGATACCTTGGAGAGATTGTATGAGGGTACTCCCTTCAAGATGACATTCAAAGTGCAGAGACCTCATGGTTGAGTTCAAAATTTGTTTCTAGACAAATTGATGCCCAAGATACATTATATACTCCTTAGGTCTTGCTCTCCCAGGCTCCACCAGAGTAATACAATGCCCCCAAACACTTCCTTACCCTGTGCCACTCAGCTCTGTGTCCACTGCTTTGGGTCTCCTGGGGTCTTCCCTCTTTAGTTGGTATAAAATTTAAATTGTGGCAATTTCCCAGTTCATTTACTTTCAGTATTTTTTTTCTTTGGAGTAAGAGTGGCATCTTCAGCCTTAACTATCTTCCTGGGTTCTCTGGCTGCTGAAGGAATTCATATCTTAACTCACACACCTTCTGCCTCTGAGCCCTTGAAGAGATTCATCTGATCTACTCTATAATGTCTCCAAGTTCAGTTTCTGTCTCATTCAGGCCAAGAATTGCTCTCATTAATAGAATTCAAGTAAAATGTATAAGATAAGGAACATGTATATAGTTCACATTCTGCATAGAGGAAATTTGCAAGCAGTCTTTAAAGTTCCACGTCTTCACAGTTTACCATTGTTCAGCTCAGAAGGCAAAGCTGCAGGATCTCTTAATATTGTGGTAATTAATACTCAGTGTGTGATATCTCATTTTATTTAATTTATACATTTGGCAGTGTACCCTGCCAAAATGTAATAGAGAAAATTTTAAAAGCCACAAAGGCATAAATTATTAAAATATATTTCCCCTGGGCTTCCCGGGTGGTGCAGTAGTTGAGAGTCCTCCTGCCGATGCAGGGGACATGGGTTCGTGCCCCGGTCCGGGAGGATCCCACATGCGGCTGGGCCCGTGAGCCATGGCCGCTGAGCCTGTGCATCCGGAGCCTGTGCTCCACAATGGGAGAGGCCACAGCAGTGAGAGGCCCGTGTACTGCAAAAAAATTTTCTCCTTGAAGCATCATTTTAAATAATACTCAGTGCAGTGTTGTCTAGGGCATTTGGAGATTATAGTTCAATAATAAATATTTTGGCTTAGGTTCATTGTGTAGGCAGAGATAATGCCAGTTAGATATATCTTTCTTTAAGGGTGAATAGATGTCTGCACAGGAAGGGTGTTGTGTGCCTTTCATCTGTCCTGAGAAGGCTTGGGTGGTGAGAACTTCAGGAATAATGTCTGAAGAGTGAAGGGTGGGGACTACAAGTATCCCTGACCCCAAACTCAAGCAGCCTTTGCCAGGAGCGGATTTCTTGAAGGTAGCATCCAGGGAGGAGTACTGGTGGTCTCAGGCCTACACTTCCCTTGAGCTCCTAGGAGGGGATCATGATTAAGAAGTAAATTAATCCTCTCTCTCTGAGACCATCTGTACTTGTCTGGATATCCTTATCAATACTATGACTCCTGTATGAATGGTTTCTAGAAGGTTTTGTGTGTGTGTGAACTAATTTTTCTGTGGGAAGAGGAGCAACACAGAGTAGAGGCCGTAGCATGGAAACAGGTAAGGGAGAAAGGATAAGCAGAGAACAAGTAGAATGCATCTGTTATCAAGATTTGTTAGCATAAGGAGAGAATGGCTGGTGTTAGAGGTAAAGAAATGCTAGCCTCTGCTGAGATCAGATGGTAGGAAAGAAGAAAACTTGGTGTCGTGGATCCTGGTCTTTCATTTTTTTTTTTAAATCCCTAGAAGTGAATTGAATGCTCTGTTAATAGTTTAACAGCAAGAGGCTTTCAGTGTGTCTCCCTGAATCACTTAGTACTTTTCCTACTTTCCTGACCAAAATAAAGAAATACTAAGTGTTCCAGTGACATTGGACATAAAAGAAACAGAAAAGACCTGTTTATAATATGTCATATTCTATCGAAATGCTTCCACAGGGCCCAACTGTAAACCCCATAGAGAGCCTGCAGGGGAACCAAGAAGGGAAGGTGAGATGAGCTGCTCTAGCCAGAGTGAGCCCTTCTGTAGCATAGGTACAGGAAGTTACTGCTGACAAAGGATATGAGATTGTCCTCCTGACTGGGGAGTGGGCAGCAGCTTGTGGTCTCCTTTGGAGACCATTTCACGGTGGTGGTTCCACTCTGCCTGGAACAAGTATCCTTCCTGAGAGGCTCTCCAGGAGCATCCTGGGAATTTATCAGTCATGTCCAAATGTGACTTCTAGGTTGGAGAGGAACTAGTAGAACTCAATTAAAAACAGTTTTACAGTTTAGAAAACCAGAAAAACAACACTCTCAAACACATTCTTTGTTTAAAAATGAGTAGATCAGACTTGGTACTTCAACTCTTCCATTGCCTTATCCTATGTGCAACTAAAATTCTCCTCTATTTTTCTACTCCTTCTTTGCTGTGAGTCTCTCCGGAAGTGTCTCTATTTAAAATCATTTTGAGATATATAATAAAAATCACTTTTATGTCTACATACTTTGGTGCTTGTTGCAATTGGAACTTGTAAAAAAGAAATCAGTGGAATTAATTCTCACTGATTGAGACTTTGTTTCTCTACCATATTTCAAGTGAGTAGAGTGACTTGGAACTGACAGCTTGTCTTAAAGTCTGAAACTTTGTCTAGGAAAATATTTAAAATATGCTCATAGTAGCATTTCTTGTAATAGGAAAGAATAGGGAACAATGGAAATTACCAAAAATAAAAGAGTAGCTATATAAATGTTATGTCAACATTGTAGAACACTACACAGATGTTCAAAAGCATGAGGTAGAACTGTATAATGATATGAAAAGATTTCTGAGAATTACTGTTAAGTGAAAAAGGAGAAATACAGAATAGTATCAGCAGTCTGAAACCATTTAGTAAACTCTTAAGTAATAATGTATACACAGGCATGCATCTATATGTATAGAACTGGGTCTGAAAGGATGAACATCAAAATGATAACCATTCTCAGAGGTACTCTGAGAATGTTGCAGAATTGTTAGTGGAAAAAGACATAGTTAAAAGAATATTAGGTCATGTGTGATACATAAAAATAATACAAAGGCAATAATCATATCTCACCTTTGAGAATTAACCAGTGTAATAGCTTGTCTGTTTGTTTCTGCTTTAGTTTTTTGGTTAAAAGTTATGTGCTCATTATAAAGATTTTTTAAAATCATGAAAAATATCAAAGTGAAATTGAAAATTAAAATGAAAATTAAAATAGGTGAGCATGATTCCAGACAGCTCTAATATGTAAATACACAGATAGATAACACATTCATAAAAAATTGAGAGCACAATTTATAAAAGATGCATTAAATGCCAAGTTCACTTAAATTATTAAAAGAAGAAACTGGAACAATTGCTGAATTTAAAATGTTTCCTCATCACAAGATGTACCATTTCTTAATTTATTCTTTTGAGATTAAGAAAAAGATACCAAACAAGGTTATAGAGTCCTGTTTCTTGGTTTGGTTTTAGTGTTTTACTTTTAGATAATTTTAAGTTCTTACTATGAAAGATGAAAATAGCTCTTTCACATTAGCTCCTATAATCCCTTCCCTCTAAATGATTTTTGATAGTTATGTTAATATTTTTACTGTTTATAATGTTCTGTTCTGTGATCATCAATTCAGTTTAATACAGAATCTAAATTTGAATGGGTTCACTTCTCACCATCAGTTCCCTTTTTTTTAATTTTTTTAGTTTTTGCGGTATGCGGGCCTCTCACTGCTGTGGCCTCTCCCGTTGTGGGGCACAGGCTCCGGACGCGCAGGCTCAGCGGCCATGGCTCATGCGCCCAACCTCTCCGCAGCACGTGGGATCCTCCCGGACCCGGGCACGAACCCGTGTCCCCTGCATCGGCAGGCGGACTCTCAACCACTGCGCCACCAGGGAAGCCCCAGTTCCCTTTTTTAAATTAGTTTCTCCTATCATGAGTTCTTTGTTTGTATTGCCAAACTTTAGACAGATTTTTGAAGGTTTTTTTTCCCCCCAAAATGGGTTTATGGGCATTTTATTCACGGAGGCCATTCATATTTGAGCCTATTGTGTAGCCCTGATGCTGTTGTCCACACTTGCTTTCAGAACATTTTAGACATTCATCCTTTATTTTTTGACATTGACTTTTGATGTGGGGAAGTCTGAGCTTGTCTAATTTAAAGGAAATCTGTAGAAAATCTGCTTTTTCTTCCTGTATGACAGAAAATTTTCTTATTCTTGCAGTAAAGTACCTTAACTGGTATGAGTTAGGATTAAGTGCTGTATGTCAGTTTTTTACACTATATGTTCCTTCAATATTCAGGTTTTAAAAATTAATTTTAGAGAAATATATATTTCTATTTCTTGAACTCTTTTACTCACTGCAACCAAATCTTTTTACCTGGGAATATTTTTTAAATATCCTCTAATTTTATCTCTATCTACTTACCTATATTTGATCATGTTACATTTTTTACTTCTATACTTTCAACTTTTTAATGGCAACTATATTATTTCATGCTTTTTACAAGTTTTTCATCAAGTCTATCTTGATATGGAATTCACTTTAGGTTTGTACTAATCCCCTTCACCTACTTCTGTTGTCATTTCCTCTTGTCTTTAAGGACCTCTTTCATTAAATTGAAGTTCTTTATTGGTGTTTCTCAAGTGGTGAGTGTTGAGATCTAATTAAAAGCAAAATCTTCTCCCAACCCAGGAAACTTCTCAAACGTTGAAGAGAAAGAAAATCTTATTATTGAGTAACTGTTAAATCAGAATGTGATATACTTCACAGACGTGGCTTCCCTCATGTGTACAATAGGATAACAATAGTAGCTAACCTTTTCCAATTTTTGCCATGGTTCCCACTCAAAGCTAATTACTTGACATTCACTAATGCATTTATCTCTCATAAAAACTTTATAAGGTGAATTTTTAAATTCTCATTTTATAGAAGGGGACAGTGTGGCTCAGAAATTAGGTAACTTGTATGGTCCCAAGACTGGTGGAGATGGGATTTAAGCTCAGGTTTCTCCAACTCTGAAGATCCTGTTCTAACCGCTGTCTTACTGCTTCCTTCCAAAGTTCTTGTGATGCATCAGTAATGCAACTTACATAATGATGTGTAAATATAAAAACAGCATGTCATTATTTTATTTTAGTCCTCACATTATAACCTATGTCGTGTTTCCTTTGTGCAGAAAACTCTTTGAGCCTTGGATTCTTTATTGTAAAATGAAGGTCCCTACTGACGTTTTTCTCATCTTTCTTTGAATCTGATTTACTTACTTATTCATTGTACATTTATTCAATGAAAAATTTTAACTGCTTTACGTGACAGACACCTTCCTACGTGACAAAAAGATTGGGAACTAAAAAGAAGTACTACACTCAAATTCCACTGGGAATAATCCATAAAGAAGACCATTAAAGTTAAAGAAAAATATGTAAGATAAGCAATGTAAAGGATGTTCTTTAATAAAACGATGCTATTTGAAGAGGTGATTTTAGAACAGGAACTTGAATAAAGTGAGGGTGAGAGAGATGCTAAGGCCTAAATAGGTAACTTAACAAGATATGTATGCACATTTAGAGATCAGGAGATGAGAAAGAGTTTAGAATGTTCAAGGAACAATAGGTTGAGTTGAAACCATGGATGTAGAAATGCTTTGCAAATTATGCCCTGGCAAAAATTATTTTTTGTATCTTTTGCATAATACTTTTTATTTATTTTGTATTAGAGAAGTACTTAAATTCTTTTTTTCTATGCCTTGCGGCATGTGGGATCTTAGTTCCCCAACCAGGGATCCAACCCATACCCCCTGCAGTGGAAGTGCAGAGTCTTAACCACTGAACCACCAGGGAAGTTCCAGAAAATCCTTGATCTCACCTGCAAATTAGTAAGTCAGGGTGACTCAGTGATGCTAGCAATTGATACACACTTTAGGGTTTATGTATTAGATATCTGACATTAGATGCTAGTTTTGTGGAAAATAACTCTCATTTCCCATGTCACCCTTATCCCATTCTTATCTATATGGTTATCAATAAAGAAGTAGCCATTTGGAATTATATGAACCCTGATTACAGAGGGGCCCCTGATCCAAAATATGTTACCCCTTCTTCTCAATAATGTATTTGGCACTGAAAAAAAGTGGAGCTGTTTTCTCTTTCTCTAACTGCTGAAGGAAAAAAGACAAAACTATGGAACTCTTTCCTGTTCCTTCCTACCATGTGGAAATTGTGTGTAAGAGAGAAGTAGAATAAAGAAACATAAAGTGGAGCCCATAGACTAGTGGTATGAAAACACTGCTGGTGTGTGTTCAACTTCTGGTTCTATTTCTCCCTAAAGTCTTTCAGTCTTCTGATGGCTCAATTACCTGAGATAGTACTGTAATAGTATTTTGATGCTTTCCTTTTGATTAAGATAGTTTGGATTGAGTTTATTGTAATCAAAAGTACACTACCGGTATTTTTCCATGTCCAATTTAATCTGATTATAGAAATAGCCCTATATAAAAAAGTGTTGTCTGAACTTTAGACATGAGGAGGCTGAAACACAAAGTTCGAGTGCCTTATACAAGATCATATAATTAGTAAACTGAATACCTTCATTTAGATCTCTAAGGCACGGAAAATCATGTAGAAGAAAGTGATGACAGGTTTGATGTATGGGACTTGGATTAATAATAATTTCTCTGACTTTTTATGCCAACCTAATGGATGGCATGGGGATTTAATTCAGATAATACTGATGTACAGGGTTATGGTTGGGCATATTAAACTGCATGCCAGAGAACACAGGAAAGGGACTGAGGAGTGATGCAGGTGAACACATGTACCCTGCCCATTATTGGTTCATTATGTTGTGGTTGGTGATCATGGGTTTGGTTGGTTTTCCAAGGATAGCAGGTTAAAATTCAGCATGTTTGAGAGAGGGAATGACACCAACTGCTGGGATAGTAGAAGGGTGGTAAGACTGCACTAGGAGACTTTTGAGTGGTTTTTACTTAAATTCTATAGTTCATTACTTCCACTGAATTTCTACTCATAAATTGATCTCCATTGGCATGTATTGTCTCAATTTTCTCTTCTGTTAAAATGAAAAATGTGCCTCCTAAATCTATTCTACTGTTCATTTCATCTCATCCCAGCCTCCTATTTAGAAACTCTGCTTCGTTGATTGAATCACATTATTTCCTATATTTTCACTTCTTAAAAAAATCTCTGGATCTCATATTTTTCTCAAGCTTCTGTCTCTTTTCTTATTTCTCTTCATAAAGAAAATATCTTGAACAGTGACACACTTGCCCCATTAATCGTTTTCCATCAGTTATTCTCATCATTGCCATGGCTGCGAGTATTGCTGTAAGGTGAAATTCCAATTGATTTTTCCTAATCCTTAGCATCCTCAAACTCTGAGCAGCATTTAACATTGCTGAGCACTTTTTCTTTATTGGGATATCCTCTTAGTTTTTCTCCCAACTCTAAGCCAACTCCTCATTGTTATTTCAAGGAACTTATAATTGATCTCAGGTTTTTATTACAACCAATCTTTTTCTTTTCTCACTGTGTACACTCCCTTGAATCACCTATACTTTCATGGCTTCTGCAACTATTTTTATTCTGATTATTTTACATTCTGTGTCTCCATCCAGACTTACCTTCTGATCTAGATACTTAAATATCTCCTCTTATGGGTGTGACACCACAAATTAAACTATTATGATATTCCCCTACAGTGAATATCAATGCCATCACAACTTTTCATATGTCAGAAAATAAGTCATCCTTGACTCCTGCTTCCCATTGACTTTACATATCTAAGAAAACACCAGGTTTAACCTTGTAATTATCTCCCTTAGCTCTCTCCATCTCAACTGTCACAGATATCTTGAGACACCGTTCAAGTCTCTTCTTCAGAATTTGGTCACAATTCCTTTAGGTTCCAGAGTGTTGCCTGATGCTAGCTCCCATGAGTCTCTCTGTTGCAATTGCCCCCATGTGAGAGGTATAATCTCATCCAGTGTTAAGCTCCTCCCCAGGTACAGTCTATAGCCTATGACTGGTCAATGTGCCTTAAAAAGGAGCAACACTCTTGCCTCAATTTGAAATTGCCTCAGGATTTTCTTTAGGACTAGTTGAGACCTCTGGTTTAACAGCATCATAGTTTAATCTCTTCCTCTGCCCAAGCCTGCTTCACTCACCCAAGTTCTCCAATAAACCACCTGCATATTAATCTCTTCATCAGAATCTGTTTTCTTGTGAAACTCACCATCTGTAATGTAAACTATTCATGTTTACTGCATTAGGATCTCTTGTTTTGTCTCCCTGACTCTGCTTTTGCTCTTCTAGTACATTTGCCACACTGCAGCTAAAGTGATCCTACTAATATTCCACTTGATTCCGTTGAATCCTCGCTAAAGACAATACTATAGATTCCAATCACAGGAGAGTTTTTAATGTCTTATACATAGTATAAATGTGAGATCAAGGAGTGTGCCTGTCTTATAAATTCCTGAATCCCAAATCCCTGACATGTAGTAGGTACTTAATATTTTAATATAAATAAATGATTGGTCATCTACCCTATGCCTTAACTCCTTTATCAATAATTAATAGTGAAAAGAAATAGTAGGCTACAGAATCGAATCCTACTTTCGTGCCTTGAACTAGCTGTATGACCTTAGGCCACTTGAGAAGAATTTTGCAATAAATATAATTAGGAGGTTTTTTAAATAGCTGATTTCCAAGGAGTCTACAAATATGACATTATGTAGTACTTACGTCTACCAAATTATTGATCAACCTGTGTCTGAGCTCACAGATAAGCAAACGAGGAATTTAAGAAACAAGTTTAAAATGTTCAATAAATGTATTAATTTTACTTGTATGAATTCTATATATTGCCCTTAAAATGAGAAAATGCTCCCCTACCTCTGTCCCCAACACTTCTTGAGTATTGAATTGTACATCTAGAATACATGTGCCAATTACACTGAGTTCTCGGTGGAGGTTAATTCGTGTCTCTATGATAAAGCAAAGCAAAGATGAAAACAAAACTGTCACTTTGGGTTAGCTTGTAGACACTGAGACATGCTTTATCTGTAGAATGTCAGAGTGGTCAGACCATATATTGGAATGTGAGACTATTTTTCTTGCCAAGTAAGTGAGTCAAAATGTAAATGTTCACATGTTTGAGAAAATATTTGCCAATTTCATGTTTAAAAAAAAAAAAAAACGCCAGTTGGCTTTACCTGCATGTAATTTTACAAAACAGTAAATTCCTATCGAAAAAATTTGAACTCCATCTGTTATGCAATAAATGTTAAATGGCTAAAAATATCTCCTCAGTAAATAGAATTTCGGTATCCTGAAGAGCAATCTTCTAGAGTCAAGACAACTTCGCTTTCCTAATTTAGTAATCTTTAATAAACAATCTTAGGTAATATTTCATTTTTAAGCTTAGTAATAAATCCATATTGCCACAAAAAATAGAAATAGAATTCCAGGGAGTGACATATTGCCTCTGGGTACCTTGACTCAAAGGAGCCAAGTATGTTAAGGCTACTATGATAAGTGGTTTAAGGACTGTTAATCAAATTGAATGCTCAGTGCCATGCTGTGACAGATGTTAGTCTCTGAACACAGTAGTAATTATGTGTTGATTGCTGTGGTGAGAAATAAATACAATCATAGCAGCTGGAGGTGTTACTCTTAATCATGTGTGTAATCTTTCTTGACTACTTTTCACACAGGAGTTGAATGCCTGGGGTAAATTGTGGTGGAGAAAAAGTGATTTTCAGGGTCTCCCCACTTTACTTTTAGAGACTTGACCTCTGTGCAAAATGTAAATAAAGCATGCAGATCACTTAATAGGATTGTATGAATGTTAATCTCTTGGCTTTTGTGATTATCTTTGGTTATATAAGATGTTAAACATGTGGGGAAGCTGGTTGAAGGGTAACACAGGTACTCCTCATTTTAAAAAATAGTCTGCAAAATTCAGCTCTGTTATTGCAAAATAAGACAAGGATGGGTTTTGGACTAGACATGTTTAATAAAAAAAAAGTTAGTCATTGGCCCTATTACTCTGAAAAGTCCTTGCTCTGTCGCTGGATCCCAGCCTGTTCATCCAGGATACTCTGCTCCATTAGAGCAGAGAGGATCACAACTTCTGAATGAAACTGAGATTGTTGGCTCATCCCAAGGCATACCATTGTGGCTTTAGCAAGTAAAACTGCTTTTTAAAAAGGTGTCACCTCTGTAAGTTATAGGCTTCTATTTCTCAGACCTGAGCATTGCCATTACTGCCCAGAGGCTGGGATGAGAGGGGGATATCTACTGCTTAAAAGGCTGCTTAATAAATTATTAATGTCAGAAAAAATGTGTTAACCTAATTTCTAGAAGAAGTGATGAATCACTAGAAAACACATTCTCCCTGTTAAAGTGAGTCATAAGCCTTCTGCTTGCCCTCCTGGGAAACTGAATGGTCTAGGCTGAGGACACCTGCAGTTTCATCAACCCATTAGAAGCCCTAAAAAACTTGAGTTCAAGATCAAGATGATCTGTGTGGGGTTTGTGTTTGTGATGTGAGGGTAGAAGAGCTTCATATTTCAGAGCATAAGTCTTAGAGAGATGAAGCTCTTAGTGTGTATTTGGATGAGGAGGAAGTGTAAGTGAATGAGTCCTGTACCCATGGCCAGGTATTGGTCTAGAAGGTTTTGATATTTGAAGTTGATGGATAGCCAGGAGTCTTTGGAAGACATAAGAAGACTTTGGCTCTCAAATCTCTATTTTATGTTTTGTAGGATAAAGGAAAAGGGCAAGGGGGAGATTAAAGGAAAAATGATCTCAGAATAATAGAAAAAATGAGATGAATAAAAGAAAGTAAAAGAATAGTTGCTTAAAAATGAAACAAAATATAGGGAATTAAAATCTGAAATCATGGTGGTTCTGTAATTGCTGGGTTGTCTATTCCTTGGACCAAATCTAATGTCATGCTTATTTTTAAATTGTTTGGGAGCTATCAGAAATGCATCTGCTCTGTCTCCTCTAATTTAGGAAAATGAAAAATCCCAGACATCCTGACAGCTTGATAGACATTCCATATCACACTGGTCTTAGGTCCCTCTGATTGTTCTGGACTTCCTGAAGCAGCTCTGGGGTCTCAGCTTGCCTGGCTCACAGACCTTATAAGTCAGGTTCTGGACATCTAGATAAGACAGAGACTGATATGAGAAGGTGGGAAGCAGTCTCTCAGTTTTCCCTGAAGAGATTGCTTTACGATCTCTCTCACTCGGTTGTGTTGCAGGGTGCTGCCTCCTCTCCCAGTTTGTTGATTAACCCTGGGGTCTCATTAATGACCCTCTATGAGAAACCTTCCCTTCATACTTACTTACGACATTTATAACCATTATAAGCTTCTTTGCCTCTGGTGTTCCTGTGATTCAGAACACCTTCCTGCCCTTTTAGATCACTATTGCTCCACGATGGGTGGTTCTAACTCTGAAAATTTAAACCAGGCTGTCATTTCTATTAACTATACTCACATCCCCCCTTAAAAGGGCATTTTGAATGCTGCAGATTGATTTATCAAATATTTACAGAGCTCTTCTCTTTGTTCTTTCTCAACTCACATTCCCACCTCAGCTTTCTTCACTTATCCATTTGAGATCCTGCTTCCCACTTTGCGTTCTCCTGGATGGTCATCATTTTTCCCAGCATGTTCCTTCTCCTGTCCAACCATCAGTGCCCTGGAATGATAGCTATTTCTAAATATTTCCTCAAGCGCAAGGGACTTGTATTGTCACCCAGTTTTCTTCTTACTCCTTCCATAAAAAGCTTTCTCTTAGTAACCAAGTCTCCTTTCATTTCAGTATATCTTTCCCAGTTTTCTCCTCTATTCACTGATATTTAATGATAAAGTCTAGTTTTAATGTAAGTGAACTATTTGTATAGTATGAAAAATAGCAATTTATTTCCTTCAAATGCAACTCATTAAGATACTGAATTTGCTTGTTCAAGCTATGTATATTTCCATGGACAGAAAGCCATCCTTTAAGAGACTACTTATCAACAAGTAGTAATGCCTTCTCTGTCACTTATCTAGCTTTGGCTGTCATTAGAATTACCTGGGGATTTTAATGGAAAAAATACCCCACTAATTCCTACACCACATCATCTATGCTCTGGCTATATTTTATACAAAATGCTTTGGAAATCTGTCCATATATTTCTATTGCCCTACCATTATTTATAGCCACTGAGACAAAGAAGCAAAGTGAACAATTATTAAGCTCCTACATTAGAGGCAGGCATTGTAAGCAGCTACTTTCTATATAAGCCTTAACCAGAGGTCAGTTTCAAATGTTGTTTTCTAGATTTGAAGTTGGAACTGAAGGAGATTAAGTAACTTTGGTAACTACTAACCAGTAGCAGAGCGGGGATTTGAACATTTATCACTCTTGATTTCTGGCCCTGAGTGCTTTTCAAATCTATGATGTTCTGTTGCATTGGAGACCTTTCAAGTATCAGTCAGAGGACCCTTCATGATTCCTAATAATCATATCAGATGAGTCAAACTTTTTTCTGTTTAATAAACTCATCAATAAACTCATCATGCCTTTATTCACTTTCTGTCAAATGCATATCAAATATTTATCATAAACTAGTAACCAAGATAGATGTTGGAAATGTTCTTAAGGAACTCTAAGTCCTATAAGAGATTCAGAAGAGCAAAAAGTATTTTACTAACATTGTGCAACTTATAATTCTGTTAGAGTTGGTTTCAGGCTCACCCTAATACCCTATAGAAATTATAGAATTATATAAATTGACTATTTTAAGGCATTAGGCAATGGACAGAGTGGGGCATTTTTGCTTGAAAGAAAGGAAGGTCATTCGATGAGTTCCATATTCAATGCAGATTTCTGCCTAGGGACATTCCCCAAATGTGCAAAATGCTGGAGCACCAATAGAGAGCTGAAGTTTCACTGTATAGATGAAATAGCAGAGTTCAGGGCTGTTGAGGGTAACTTCAATTTGCAAGGCAGAGTACCTTAGAGAAGTATCTGAAATTTTCTTGAGGTTCTTTTCTTTGTCTTTTGCTAAAATCCTAGGTGGCATGCGAGCAGGTGAGATTAAACAGGGTCTAACAGAAAATGCATGAGGGGTTGAGAGCTGGACACAGATTTCAGATGTTGCAGAGATCTGGGGATATGTTGGAATTTTGAACTAACTAGAGTTAAAATAATTTGAACAATAATATGAGTATTTAGTTGAGATCCTAGAAATGCATCATCCTAGGAATAAGGTCCACAACCTATTAGTAAAGTCAGTGCCTTAGTAGAAAGGAGAAAAACTAATGGATTTTCCTTAACAAAACCCAAAACTAATCCTTACCAGGATCAAATCTAATAATTTAACTGCTTTTCTTTAGAAAAAAATGTGAACACATATGCAAACACATTGTAGATACATATATAGCGTATATGTGCACATAGATGTAAATACAGTATGTGTATTTATAAACACATGTAGAAGAAATAATATCTTCAAAATCTAAAGTAGATATGAATATAAACAGAAAAATACAACTCATAGTAGAGAAAGTGAATAGTTACAAACATAAGAGGCAGGCAATGGAATTAGCATACCTGGTTTAAAATATTGAATTTAGAGGAAAACTTAAGTAGATAAATATAAACTTAAAATGATCACATGGGAATTCTAAAATTCAAAATATTTGAAATTTAAAAATCCATTGGATCCATTTTAAAACAGATTGTATGCAGCAAAAATTGATAAGTGAAAGCAAAGATGGATCAAAATATGATGCACATAAAGAGGAAAAAGAACACAATAGAACTACAGGACATTATCAAGCATTTTACCATACACGTAATAGTAGTCACAAAAGCAGAAGAGAGAAAATGTGGCAGAGAAAACGTATCAAGAAATAATGATTAAGGTTATATGTCATGTTTGATGAAAGACATTAAACCACAGATTCAGAAATCTTAGGCACAAACAGAATAAGTTAAACCAAAACAAAAACTAGCACGTCAGACAAACTGCTGGAAATCAAAGTATTAGAAAGATAGACAATAAATAATGGATGAAAGTTTGATTCATCAGGAAGACAAAAAACCCAAAATGTGACTCATACTACAACATGGTTTCAAAATAAGAAAAACTGACATCAAGGAATGAAAAGCAGTGGTTGTGGGGAGGGGGTGAATAGGCAGAGCATAGAGGATTTTTAGGGCAGTGAACATACTGATACTGTAATGAGGGGTACATGTCATTCTACACTTTTCCAAACCCATAGAATATATGACACCAAGAGTTAACCCTAATAAAACTAGGGACTTTGGGTGATTATCATGTGTCAAAGTACGTTTATCAACTATAACAAATATAGCAGAGATTTTGATGTTAGGGGAAGGTTATGCAATTTTTGGTCTTTAAGAAAGACATAAGTTGAAGAAATGCAAGATGGTGATCATTTCCATAAAACTCAATTCTGGGGTTATATTCTTTTTACTTGTATGTTTTCTCCAGTAAAATTTTAATTAAAAAAGAACAGCCGTATAGTCTGAAGTCAGGGAACCTGATTCCTCCAGCTCCATTTTTCTTTCTAAAAATTGCTTTGGCTATTTGGGGTCTTCTGTGTTTACATACGAATTGTGAAATGTTTCGATCTAGTTCTGTGAAAAATGCCATTGGTAGTTTGATAGGGATTGCATTGAATCCATAGATTGCTTTGGGTAATATAATCATTTTCACAATGTTGATTCTTCCAATCCAAGATCATGATATATCTCTCCATCTGTTTGTATCATCTTGAATTTCTTTCATCAGTGTCTTACAGTTTTCTGCATACAGGTCTTTTGTCTCCTTAGGTAGGTTTATTCCTAGGTATTTTGTTCTTTTTGTTGCAATGGTAAATGGGAGTGTTTCCTTAATTTCTCTTTCAGATTTTTCATCAAAAGTGTATAGGGATGCAAGAGATTTCTGTGCATTAATTTTGTATCCTGCTACTTTACCAAATTCGTTGATTAGCTCTAGTAGTTTTCTGGTAGCATCTTTAGGATTCTCTATGTATAGTATCATGTCATCTGCAAATAGTGACAGCTTTACTTCTCTTCTGACTTGGATTCCTTTTATTTCTTTTTCTTCTCTGATTGCTGTGGCTAAAACTTCCAAAACTATGTTGAATGGTAGTGGTGAGAGTAGGCAACCTTGTCTTGTTCCTGATCTTAGTGGAAATGGTTTCAGTTTTTCACCATTGAGAACAATGTTGGCTGTGAGTTTGTCATATATGGCCTTTATCATGTTGAAGTAAGTTCCCTCTATGCCTACTTTCTGGAGGGTTTTGATCATAAATGGGTGTTGGATTTTGTCAAAAGCTTTTTCTGCATCTATTGAGATCATAATATGGTCTTTCTCCTTCAGATTGTTAATATGGTGTATCACATGGATTGATTTGCATATATTGAAGAATCCTTGCATTCTTTGGATAAACCCCACTTGATCATGGTGTATGATCATTTTAATGTGCTGTTGGATTATGTTTGCTAGTATTTTGTTGAGGATATTTCCATCTATGTTCATCAGTGATACTGGCCTGTAGTTTTCTTTCTTTATGACATCTTTGTGTGGTTTTGGTATCAGAGTGACGGTGGCATCATAGAATGACTTTGGGAGTGTTCTTCCCTCTGATATATTTTAAAAGAATTTGAGAAGGATAGGTGTTAGCTCTTGTCTAAATGTTTGATAGAATTTGCCTGTGAAGCCATCTGGTCCTGGGCTTTTGTTTGTTGGAAGATTTTTAATCACAGTCTCAATTTCAGTGCTTGTGATTGGTCTGTTTATATTTTCTATTTCTTCCTGATTCAGTCTCAGAAGCTTGTGTTTTTCTAAGAATTTGTCCATTTCTTCCAGGTTGTCCATTTTATTGGTATAGAGTTGCTTGTAGTAATCTCCCATGATCCTTTGTATTTCTGCAGTGTCAATTGTTACTTCTCCTTTTTCATTTCTAATTCTGTTGATTTGAGTCTTCTCCCTTTTTGCTTGATGAGTCTGGCTAATGGTTTATCAATTTTGTTTATCTTTTCAAAGGACCAGCTTTTAGTTTTATTGATCTTTGCTATTGTTTTCTTCATTTCTTTTTCATTTATTTCTGATCTGATCTTTATGATTTCTTTCCTTCTGCTAGCTTTGGGGTTTTTTTGTTCTTCTTTCTCTAATTGCTTGAGGTGCAAGGTTAGGTTGTTTATTTGAGATCTTTCTTGAGGTATGATTGTATTGCTATAAACTTCCCTCTTAGAACTGCTTTGCTGCATCCCATAGGTTTTGGGTCGTTGTGTCTCCATTGTCATTTGTTTCTAGGTATTTTTTGATTTCTTTTTTGATTTCTTCAGTGATCACTTCGTTATTAAGTAGTGTATTGTTTAGCCTCCATGTGTTTGTATTTTTTACAGGTCTTTTCCTGTAATTGATATCTAGTCTCATAGTGTTGTGGTCGGAAAAGATACTTGATATGATTTCAGTTTTCTTAAATTTACCAAGGCTTGATTTGTGACCCAAGATATGATCTATCCTGGAGAATGTTCAATGAGCACTTGAGAAGAAAGTGTATTTTGTTGTTTTTGGTTGGAATATCCTATAAATATCAGTTAAGTCCATCTTGTTTAATGTATCATTTAAAGCTTGTGTTTCCTTATTTATTTTCACTTTGGATGATCTGTCCATTGGTGAAAGTGGGGTGTTAAAGACTCCTACTATGAAAGTGTTACTGTCGATTTCCCCATTTATGGTTGCTAACATTTGCCTTATGTACTGAGGTGTTCCTATGATGGGTGCATAAATATTTACAATTGTTATATCTTCTTGGATTGATCCCTTGATCATTATGTAGTATCCTTCTTTGTCTCTTGTAATAGTCTTTATTTTAAAGTCTATTTTGTCTGACGTGAGGATTGCTACTCCGGCTTTCTTTTGATTTCCATTTGCATGGAATATCTTTTTCCATCCCCTCACTTTCAGTCTGTATGTGTCTCTAGGTCTGAAGTGGGTCCCTTGTAAATAGCACATACAGGTCTTTTTGTTTTTTGTTTTTTTTACCTATCAGCCAGTCTATGTCTTTTGGTTGGAGCATTGAATCCATTTTTATTTAAGGTAATTATTGATATGTATGTTCCTATTACCATTTTCTTAACTGTTTTGGGTTTGTTATTGTAGGTCTTTTCCTTCTCTTGTGTTTCCTGTCTAGAGAAGTTCCTTTAGCATTTGTTGTAAAGCTGGTTTGGTGGTGCTGAATTCTTTTAACTTTTGCTTGTCTGTGAAGGTTTTAATTTCTTCGTTGAATCTGAATGAGATCATTGCTGGGTAGAGTAATCTTGGTTGTAGGTTTTTGCCTTTCATCACTTTAAATATGTCCAGCCACTCCCTTCTGGCTTGCAGAGTTTCTGCTGAAAGATCAGCTGTTAACCTTATGGGGATTCCCTTGTATGTTTTTTGTTGCTTTTCCCTTGCTGCTTTCAATATTTCTTTCTTTCTATTTAATTTTTGATAGTTTAATTTTTGATAGTTTAATTTTTGATGTGTGTTGGTGTGTTTCTCCATGGATTTATCTGGTATGGGACTGTCTGTGCTTCCTGGATTTGATTAACTATTCCCTTTCCCGTATTATGGAAGTTTTCAACTATAATCTCTTCAAATATTTTCTCAGTCCCTTTCTTTTTCTCTTCTTCTTTTGGTGTGTTTAATATTGTCCCAGATGTCTCTAAGACTTCCCTCAATTCTTTTCATTCCTTTTTCGTTATTCTCTGCAGAAGTTATTTCCAATATTTCATCTTCCAGGTCACTAATCCATTCTTCTGCCTCAGTTATTCTGCTATTGATCCCTTCTAGAGAATTTTTAATTTCATTTATTGTGTTGGTCATCATTGCTTTTTTGCTCTTTAGTTCATCTAGGTCCTTGTTAAATGTTTCTTGTGTTTTCTCCATTCTGTTTCCAAGATTTTGGATATCTTTACTGTCATTACTCTGAATTCTTTTTCAGGTAGACTGCCTATTTCCTCTTCATTTATTTGGTCTGGTGGGTTTTTACCTTGCTTGTTCATCTGCTGAGTGTTTCTCTGTCTTCACATTTTGCTTCACTTACTGTGTTTGCTGTCTCCTTTTCACAGGCTGCAGTTCATAGTTCCTGTTGTACTAGGTGTCTGCCTCCAGTGGCTAAGGTTGGTTCAGTGGGTTGTGTAGGCTTCCTGGTGGAGGGGACTGATGCCTGTGTTCTGGTGGATGAGGCTGGATCTTGTCTTTCTGGTGGGCAGGACCATGTCCAGTGGTGTTTTGGGTTGTTTGGGAGCTTATTATGATTTTAGGCAGCCTCTGTGCTAACGGGTGGGGTTGTGTTCCTGTCTTGCTAGTTGTTTGGCATAGGGTGTCCTGCATGTAGCTTGCTGGTTGTTGAGTGGAACTGGGTCTTAGCGTTGAGGTGGAGACCTCTTGGTGAGCTTTTGCTATTTGATATTACATGGAGCTGGGAGGTCTCTGGTGGACCAGTGTCTTTAACTCAGCTCTCCCACCTCTCCCACCCCACAGAGGCACAGGCTTGACACCCGGCCAGAGCACGAAGACCCTGTCAGCCACATGGCTCAGAAGAAAAGGGATAAAAAAAAGAAAGAAAGAAAGAAAAAAGAGTAAAATAAAATAAAGTTATTAAAAAATAATTACTAAAAATGTAAAATAATAAGAAAAAGTAAGAAGAGAAGAACCAAACTGAAAACGAAATCCACCAATGATAACAAGCACTAAAAAGTATACTTAAAGAAAAAAAAAAAGACAGAACCCTAGGACAAATGGTGAAAGCAAAGCTATACAGAGAAAATCACACAAAGAAGCATTCGCACACACACTCCCAAAAAGAGAAAAAGGAAGAAAAAAATCTATATATAAAAAACAAAAGAGGAGGAAGAGAGCAACCAAATCAATAAACCAATCTACCAATGATAATACTCTAAATACTAAACTAAGATAAACATAAAGCCAGGAACAAATTAGATGCAGAAATCAAAACCCAAGTTTACAGCTGCTCCCAAAATTCACTGCCTCAATTTTGGGATGATTCATTGTCTGTTCAGGTATTCCACAGATGCAGGGTACATGAAGTTGCTTGTGGAGATATAATCCGCTGCTCCTGAGGCTGCTGGGAGAGATTTCCCTTTCTCTTGTTGTTCGCACTGCTCCTGGGGTTCAGCTTTGTGTTTGGACCCGTCTCTGCATGTAGGTTGCCTGAGGGCATCTGTTCTTCACTCAGACAGGACGGGGTTAAAGGAGCAGCTGATTCGGGGTCTCTGGCTCACTCAGGCCGGTTGAAGGGAGGGGTACGGAATGTGGGGCAAGCCTTCGGTGGCAGAGGCCGGCATGATGTTGCAGCAGCCTGAGGTGTGCCGTGTGTTCTGCCGGGGAAGTTGTCTCTGGATCACGGGACCCTTGCAGTGGTGGACTGCACAGGCTCCTGGGAGGGGAGGTGTGGAGAGTGACCTGTGCTTGCACACAGGCTTCTTGGTGGCTGCAGCAGCAGCCTTAGCATTTCATGCCCATCTCTGGTGTTTGTGCTGATAGAAATGGCTCATGCCCGTCTCTGGAGCTTGTTTAGGCAGTGCTCTGAATCCCCTCTCCTCGCGCACCCCGAAACAATGGTCTCTTGCCTCTTAGGCTGGTCCAGACATTTTCCCGGACTCCTTCCCAGCTAGCTGTGGCTCACTAGCCCCCTTCAGGCTGTGTTCACACAGCCAACCCCAGTCCTCTCCCTGGGATCTGACCTCTGAAGCCCAAGCCTCAGCTCCCAGCCCCCACCTGCCCTGGCGGGGTGAGCAGACAAGCCTCTCAGGCTGGTGAGTGCTGGTCGGCAATGATCCTCTGTGCGGGAATCTCTCCGCTTTGCCCTCTGCACCCCTGCTGCTGTGCTCTCCTCCGTGGCTCTGAAGCTCCCCCCCATCTCCACCAGTGCAGGGGCTTTCTAGTGTGTGGAAACTTCTCCTCCCAGAGGTGCAGGTCCCATCCCTATTACTTTGTTACTGCTTTTTCTTTTTTTCTTTTGCCCAACCCAGGTACGTGGGGAGTTTCTTGCCCTTTGGGAAGTTTGTCTTCTGCCAGCGTTCAGTAGGTATTCTGTAGGAGTTGTTCCACACGTAGATGTACTTCTGATGTATTTGTGGGGAGGATGGTGATCCCCACATCTTAGTTCTCTGCCATCATGAAGGTCTCCCCCTGGCTAAAGCTTTATCAATTTTGTTTATCTTTACAAAGAACCAACTTTTGGTTTCATTTTTTCTATTGTTTTTTGGTCTCTATTTTATTTTGTCTCTGATCTTTATTTCTTCTTTCCTTCTGCCAATCTTGGGCTTTGTTCGTTCTTCTTTTCCTAATTACTTTAGATTGAAGATTAGGTTGTTTGAGTTTTTTCGTTTGTTTGTTTGTTGAGGTAAACTGTAAACCTGCATCTAAGAACTGTTTTTGCTGCATCCCATACTTTTTGGAAAGTTGTTTCCATTTTCATTTGTCTTGAGGTATTGTCTGATATCCTCTTTGATTTCTTCATTGACCTATTGGATTTTTTAGTAGCATGTTTACTCTCCACGTGTTTTAGTTTTTCCCATTTTTAGTTTTATACCACTGTGGTCAGAAAATATGCTATATATAATTTATGTTATATTAGATACATTTGTTGAGACTTGTTGTGTGGCCTAACATGTGATCTGTCCTGTAGAATGAGCTATGTGCACTTGAATAGAACATGTATTCTACTGTTTTGGGACAAAATGTCCTGTAGGTATATATTAAGTCCAACTGGTCTGTTGTGTCATTTAAGACCACTGTTATCTTGTTGATTTTCTCTCTGGATGATATATTCATTGATTCAAGTGGAGTTGTTAAAGTCCCCTACTATTACTGTATTATTGTCAATTTCCCACTTTACATCTGTTAATATTTACTTTGTATGTTTAGGTGCTCCTGTCCTGGGTGCATATTTATTAATGAATACAATATCCTCTTCTGCTATTTGTCCTTTTATCATTATACAATGCCCTTATTTGTCTGTTGTTATAGACTTTGTTTTAAAGTCTATTTTGTCTAATATGAATATTGTACCCCTGCTTTCTTGTTGTTGCCATTTGCATGAAAAATCTTTTTCTATCCTCTCACTTTTAGTCTGTGTGTGTCTTTAGTTCTGAAATTAATCTCTTGTCATTTTATTACTTGTTTTCCAGTTTTTATAGTTCTTCCCTGTTCTTTCTTTTACTTTGTCACTTGTGGTTTAATGATTTTTAGTTGTATGCTTGTGTTCCTCTTTTGTGTGTGTCTTTTGTAGTTTTCTGATTTGTGGTTATAATGGAGTCCATATATGTTGACCTTTAACTATAATTATTTATTTTAAACAGGTAGTCCCTTAAGTTCAAACACGTTATTAAAGATCTACAATTCCCCCCTTCTGCTACATTTTGTGTTTTGAATGTCATATTTTTCATATTCATATTTATCTCATTACTGATTATTGTAGATGTGCATTTTTGATTTCAGTTTTTTGTCTTTTAACATTCAAGTAGTTGATCCTCATTCTTTACTATGTACTTGTTTTTCCTATGGGATTTTTCCTTTCCTATTGATAATTACTTCTTTTTACAGCCTGTTCTTTTCCACTTAGACAAGACCCTCTAACATTTCTTTTATGTTAGTTTTAGTATTGCTAAACTGTTTCAGTTTTTGCTTATCTGAGAATTCTTTATCTGTCTTTCTCTTCTAAATAATAATATTGCTGGGTAAATTATCCTAGGTTGCAGATTTTTCCCTTTCAGTACTTTAAATATATCATGCCACTCCTTCTGTCCTACAAAGTTTTTGTAGTAAAATCAGCTCATAGCCTTTTGCAGGTTCTCTTTTATATGACTGTTTTTCTCTTGCTACCTTTAGAATTCTCTTTATATTTAACTTTTGCCATTTTAATAATGGTATGTCTTGTTGTAGGTCTGTTTGGGTTCATCTGGTTTGGGACCCTCTGCTCTTTTCCTGCACCTGGATAGCTGTTTCTCTCTTCAGGTTTGGGAAGTTTTCAGCTGTAATTTTATAAAATATGGTTTGGATTCCCATCTCTCTTTATCCTCCTCCTTGGACCCCTGTTATGTGAATGTTGGTATGCTTGATGATATCTCACATCTCTTAAACTGTTTTCGTTTTTTAAAATTTGTTTTTCTTTTTGCTGTTTTGTTCTTGTTATTTTCATCATTCTATCTTCCAGATCACTTGTGCATTCTTTAGTATCACCTAGTCTATTGTTCATTCCTTCTAGAGTGTTCTTCATTTCAGTTATTGTATTCTTCAGTTCTGAGTGGTTCTTTTTTTTTAATATTTTTAGCTCCTTGTTAAATTCTCACTGTGTTCATCTGTTATTTTTCTTAATTCAGTTAGCATTCTTATTACAAATGCTGTGAATTCTTTATCTGGTAAAATGTTTCTCTTTCTTTAGTTTTTTTTTTAAGGGGTTTTCTTTTGCTCTTTCAATTGAGACAAATTCCTGTATTCATTTTGCTTAACTTTCTCTGTGTCTGTGAAATTAGGTAAAACAGTTACTTGTCATGGTCTTAAAGGAGTGTTATTACTTGGGGTGTAGAGTCTGCAGGTGCCCAGTGGCTTTGGTGGGGACAGTTGGATTTGATGTAAATGCAAGTTGCATCTTTCCTGGCAGGTATCACCTTGGTTGGAGGGGTGGGGCTGGAGGTGGAGGGGTAGGGCCAGAGCCAGGTGTGAACCAGAGCTTCTCCTATGCTCAGTGACTGTCATCAACCTTTGGCGGGGCAGCATCAGTTCCCAAGTCACTGTAGCAGAAGCCCCAAGGTTGAATTTGAGCCTGTTCAGTTCCCTTCAGGTGTGTGCTATCCCTGCTCCTAGCACTGCACCCTCACCCCCAGAGCAGTGCAGTGCTGGGGCAAGATGGGCTGGCATGGACACTCAGCAAGGACCAGGGTGTGGGCTGTGGCAGGCTGGCTGCTGCCAGTGATCTAGACTGCCTCTGATGTGCCACCCAAGTAAGCGCCAACACTTGCTGCCCCCACCCTGCTCAGTTGCTTTTTGGGTTTGAGCTGCCTTAGCATCTCACAGCCAAGGTCTTTCCTTGATCATGGTAACTTTCACTCCAGTGTGGAGCTGTGAGCTGAGGCAAGCGGGGCTGGAGCATTTGCTTAGCTCAGGCTGTGGTGTGTGTGGAGGGGGCAGTTTTGGGATACCAGTCAGCCACCTGTGTTTCAATCTGCCCTGTATGCTCTGTGTAGGGAGCAAGCAAGTGTTCATGCATTCCTCATGAGCAGAGTCCAAGCTTTTCATAGGCCTCCTGCTAGTACCATCAGCTCTCCAACCAGCCGAGTGAACTAGTCTTTCCTTTTTTGCACCCCTGGGCTGGGGCACCCAATATGTGGCTCAAGCCACCTATTCCCCAGGGAGGATTTCCACTCATATAATTGCCCTTTTCCTCTGAGTCCTCTCCCAGGGGAACAGGTCCTGAATTGATTGCTTCTGTTCCCTTCCTATCCAACTGCGTATGGACCTTTCTCAGAGCCTTGGTTGTGCAGGGGTCTTTCTGCCAGTCTCCAGCTAGTTTTCAGTGAGAATTTTCCCACAAGTAGATGTATTTTGTTGTGTTCCTGGAAGGAGGTGAGTTCCGCGTCCCCCTCCTCCACTATCTTAATCTGAGTTCACCATGGATTCCATTTTAATAATAGTTCTCCTGATTTGGATTTTAACTGTGGAAATTTACTGACCTCATCTGTTTAGGCCTCATTTGACTGAGATGTCTGCAACGTTCTCTCCCCTTCTCCATATTGAGAAGCCATTGAGTGACGCAGGCTTGTATCATTGGGATGGTCTAGGGTGCCATAGAAACCAGCACAGTGAGGACCCACGTGTCAGTGTTACCCTTAGTTCCTTGGAGAAGCTGAAAGATCCTCTTCTGCCTGTTTGGGCAAAAGGCAGTAATTTCCAGGAGGGAGTTGGCTATAATTCTCCCTAAGGTGGCTATGTCCAAGTAAGTGTAACCTAACATTTTGACCCATACAGATTTTTAGTCATTAAGTTAAAAATGACAGGAATACATAACTATTAAATATCAGATACAGTTCAGAAAATATATGGGAAATGAGTATAGATATTTCTGCCTGGAAGAACAGGATTCCTGTGAACCATAGGTGCTGTGAAACATTATCATGTCACAAGTAGTAATTTGAGTGAATGTAGAAAGGTTATATCCTTTGTGAATTCATCATTAACCCCACAATAAACCTGCTCTACAGAACTCTCTGTTTTGAAAGATACATTTGGTTGCCACTACCACGGGATCAATAAAAAAAATATTCAAACAGAGTTGTTAACCAGCAATTGTACATTCATAATACTAATTGAGAGTTTATGTGCAGAGTGGAGTTAAGTGGTTAAGGGTGTTGCATGGGTAATCTTAAATCCCACCCACATCTTATGAAATCCTCTTATAATAAAGGAAACTGAGGCAGAGAGGATAAGTACACACAGTGAGTAAGTGGTGCAGTGGGATGGAAATCAGGGAGAATTTGGTTCCAAAGTTCACACCCTCAATCTCCATGCTTTTCTGCCACCTGTTAAGGATGGTGTGAATAACAAAGTACCAGAGGGATACTCACATCCCTCACACTTCTTCATTTCTATAAAGAGCATGGTTCTCTTACCATGCAGCCCCAAGTAGGTGTGTGACTCCTCACTTTTACAGTTATTGATCCTACTCTCCTATGGAGGAGCATGCTTAAATTGGTTCTTATAGACCCACAGAGGCTTTGAAGCCACCTGGATTTTATCTCCCTTGTAGTTACCTCTCAGAATAAAGTGCTCACTTTAACTTTGGTATCACGGGAAAAGGAAAAGATCTTAGGTTACAGTATGTCTGGGTAATTTCTATTTGGACCACAGAATAAAGGGCAGATCTTTATCTTGGCTCTTGGGGTCATCAATCATCTGGGCTTCTCTAAGCTCTTCAGTCTAATCCTCAACACTCCTCTTCATATACTACACACTGCAATTTTATCTGGATTACCATGAGGCCAGAAGATTCCAAATGACGTTCTGAAAAATTAGGTTCTTTAGTTCCCAACCACGCCTTTCAAGAGAGTAAAAGGAAAAACATTTATTAAATATGATTGTTTGGTTGATAATGAGTCCAATCCTTTCCCAACTTATTAACCTATTTAAAATAATGAGATGATGTTATTATCTAATACAAAAACTAGTTTTATGAGCTAAGTATTCTATGCCATTTTTATGGCACTCGGAGATTAGGGGACCGAGACTCAGGTTATTCTTGCATCATGAAGAGAGCTTAGTCTTGCTCCTGTTGTGTGAGACATAGAATTAGCTATTGACTGAAGTACACATCTTTTGGCTTTTCTGCTTTAAAACATTAGACACATCACCTGTAATCAGAGTTAAATTTTGAAGCCACAAAATATTTACAATGCCATTCTAACACAGATGGACATATAGTATATTTCTCAACAATTTAGTAAATCATGGATACAGACACTCAAATTGATGTTTTCAAGTGCAAACAAACCTTTCCTTAACAGTAGTCCTCTATCTGGAGATTTTAAAATTTTTATTCTGAAAGGTGTTTTCTACGCATCTTTTAGAAGGTAGAAATAAATCTAAGCTGTAACACTTTCTGACAGCCATTCGTACATATTTTCTGTCCTTTGGCTGTATCATTTCTCTAGATTCCTGCTGTTCCTCACAGCGTATGGCTGCCTCATAAAAGGATATTTCTAAGAACCTATTTGCTAAATGAATAAACTATTTTTAAGGTGAATTTCACAAGTTGTGAGCAACTCCCCTACTGTTTTGGTGTCTCAGTGAAAGGACTGGCTACATCAATAAATTCTTAGTCCCTGGGAAATAGCAAGTGCATAGTTTTTAGGCATTGCTTAAATTTGAACATGTCAGGAGTATTTCCTTTGTAGATTATTAAAACTGTGTTTACTTTTATGTTTTATTCATTTTCTCTTTAAGTCATATTGCCTCTGCTACTTTTTTCTTATTCTACAATTATTCTCTTTCTCACAATATCCATATTTATCAAACTGTATATATGTGTTTAATATGTTTTTACTTAAAATGATTTATGAAACTTTCTAACTGTATACTAGGTTCTGTGTTGGGAACTAGATATAAAATAAGGAGTGTTAAAAAAAAGTTTTCTGTTAACGTGGAGTTCACAATACTGTAGATGTGACAATTCTTAGTCAAATTATCAAGCAAAATCAATGGGCAGTTTTAGAACACCATTATATAAAGCAGAGTTCAGCAAACTTTTTCTGTGAATTGCTTGATAGTTCATATTTTAGGTTTTGCAGGCATACGATCTTCATCACAACTAATACTTAACTCTGCCATTGTAGTGTGAAAGTGACCAAAAGCAATATATGAATCAATTAACATGGTTGTGTTATAATAAAACTATTTACAAAAGCAGGCAGCAGGGCACATTGGCTCATGACTATCATTGGCTAAATCCTTTGATATAAATGAATAAGGACAACATGGCTCATGGTAAGAGGAGTGAAAGAGAAGGAGAAGGTAATGTAAAGTTCTCATTTACTGATCCAATCACTTATTCTGTGCCAAGCATTGCAAAATTGACACGTCTGTTCTTGAAGTTCACTGCATATCAGTTCCAAACAGATACTCTGCAACCTGACCTTCTATATTGGCCCTCAGACCCTCAAAGATTTTACATTTGCTCTGCAAATAATGGGAACAAATGAAGAAGAAAATTTTCATAAGTGAACACACAATTGAGAGTTTGTTATGTATCCACGTGGTTAGTCCACATGTTGAGGTAGAACGTGAAACTTAGAATTAACCACCAGAGTGTCTTCTGTTGCCACCTGGATTTACCAGTTTCACCATCTGTATAGTTCTCAGTTATGATCTTGACTCCAGGTGACTATGACAGGAACTACTCCTTCAGATAACTGAACAAGAAGTTTTTATAAGGCAGCAGCATTATTTTTGCTAGGTAATAAAATCCTGTGTCTTCTTCTCTAGAGTTTTTAAATGATACTGATCCATCACCACAGCACTGAACTCATGTTTGTACTATAGGATTACATGATACAGGAGGCAGCTTTACATATAATAATCTTGTATACTTGCATATTAATCATCATTGAATGGATTACAAGAGTAATCTTTTGACCTTTCATTTACAGATACTCTAAATGTTCAAAGCATTCTAGTAAGACTGAACTTATTACTCATTTTATATATACCCAATTGAACTGAAGCAGTTGTCTGATTATTTTCTAGATACACCATGTTACTGAATATACAGTTCATTAGCTTTCTGTCATCATCTCAGAATTGAAACTAACACGATTTTTGATGTTTTTCTTTTTAATAATACCTATCCCATTGGGTTTTCTTGATTACTATCTCTCAAATGACTATTTTTTTCTTCTGCAAATCCTTCATATCTTTTATTCCTTTTGAAGCTTATCACATTTTGGCTTTTATGAAAATCTCCCATTCCAGTAGTCTGTAGGTACCATAAGGGCAGATATTGTTCTTACTCATTTATATCCTAATCTTTTGAAGTACTTGTATTTTAAAAAAAACCAAAACAACAACTCAATTTGTTATATTTAACTGTAACTGAGCTTAGGAAGGTCCCTGAGAACCTTAATTCGGAGCCAAGTCCTCCTACATTGCCTTGGTAATGTGAGAAAACATTGTGATTGAGACTACTATTTCTTTTCTTTTCCCTTTTTTTTTTTTTTTTTTTTGCCGTACACGGGCCTCTCACTGTTGTGGCCTCTCCCGTTGCGGAGCACAGGCTGTGGACGCGCAGGCTCAGTGGCCATGGCTCACAGGCCTAGTCGCTCCACGGCATGTGGGATCTTCCCGGACCGGGGCACGAACCCGTGTCCCCTGCATCGGCAGGTGGACTCTCAACCACTGTGCCACCAGGGAAGCCCCAGAGCCGTGCCTTTTAATGTGAAGTTAGCACTGTGGCTAATGGAAAACCTAATTAAGAGTTGAGTTTAACCAATTATGTGGAAGCTATAACCAGTTATGTGGAAGCTATAACCAGTTATGTGGAAACTACCACTTAGTCACTGCAAGACTGGACGTCTTTTATTTATAGTAACAGCTTCAACCCAAAATATTCGGGTCATTTAGATAATTATATGAATTTTTGTTCACATATAAATTATATCAAAATGCCAAAATATCCTTTCTGTTGCAGGGATCGTGAATGCAGATGTTGTAAGTGATGGTAGAGCATGCAGTGTCCTCAGGTCTCTGCCTCTTAAATCCCTCCCCTCCACAAAAACAGGAATTGGGTTATAGCTCTAGTCTACTTTGTCCAAAACAGAGTTCTGTTTTACTTTGACTTGAAGCTACAAGTGCCCATCAGATGGTTTTAGGTGCAGCATCTTCCAAGAGTCAAGTTACCCATTGAAACCAAGGAGTGTGGGTCAGAGGCTGGCTGAGTTCATTTCTACTACACTGGTCCACGCAGTGCAGTTAACAGTTAATTTCACTTTGTTCCTTCTTCAACAGAGGCTTATTTTGACTTAAAAACAAATTTTATCTTTTTTTTTTTGAGAGAGAGTTGGCATACATTATTGTGTTTTTGGAGACTCTCCCACCCCAGTCTACAGAAGGCAAGGTGGAGGCAAAAAATCAGAACTCACCCTGCTTTCTTAAGTAGAGCATTACTATTATAAAACAAGTTTGTAGGAATCAGTAAGATTATATGAAGGGCAGTAAAGCAGTTTATTAGTGTAGAGTCAGGCCTATCCATTTTATGAATTCTATATTATTATTAAAGGGTAAGACATTTGCAGAAATTGTAAAGGCATTCTGTTAAGGTCAAGGTGATTAAGATTCAAGTTTAAACATCCTTCATCTTCTATCTTGATACTAGAACTCTAGTCCTTGATGAGGAATGAGATGAAGGACTCTTTGCTGTACAGTATCTAGACCAGATTGGAAAAAAAAGCTTTATTCTTTCAGACTCTTAATTATAGACTCCACTTTCTGAGGTATCTTCATTCATATCCTCTTAACTGGCATACGTTGCTCAGATTCTGACGTGTTCTAGACTGAATGGGAGAAATCTGGAACCACAAGTCAGGAGATCTGGCCTCAGGTCTTATCTGCTATTTACCAGCTCTATGACCTGTCATTAGTAACATCTTCTGTGACCTCCTCTCTTCCCATCAGTGGAAAATGACTATATACTACTATCCACTTTCTTAGGAGGTTGCAAGGGTGTCACAAGATATGAGAGCAACTAGCACCCGGGGATTTCTGGCCCACACAGTGTTCATAGGTTGAATCTCTATGTAATGTATTTTCTTCAAAAGAGTACTTCCAGGCAGTGTCTCCAAGTAATAAGGGTCTCGTGTTTGCAAATAGGGCAAACCTGTGCTTATCAACTCATCTCTGAGCTGTATGTGTGAACTAGTACTTTAGAGAACTTGGGCTTTGTGTCTGGGGTATTGTTTTTATTCTGAGGAAGGAGCACTAGACCAGATTCAGGAGAATAGGGTTTTATTCTGACTCCACTCCAGATTAGCAGAGTGAATTTGAGCAAATTAGATAAGCTTTTCAGCATTGATTCCTTATTTGTCAAATAACCACATAACCATGTAGTATGGTTGCACTCTGAGTGAGACCTCTTGAGTTGAATCCTAGCTCTGCTGCATGCTGTGGAACCTTAGACAAGGACTTAAGCTCCATGTGCCTCAGTTTCCTTCTCTGTAAAGTTAGCATAATAGTCATACTTACCTCACATTAGTTTATCCAAGGCAAAATCTTCAATTGATTTTATGGGGTTGTATAGAAGACAGCTCTCTCTTTACCAAGTCCCCTTTTAGAAGATTTAGGGAAATCTGTCTGATAGTGTTTTTTTAATTTCCCTGATTATCTGTGTGGTAGAGCAAAATACTTGAAAACACTTTATGAATACTATATATGCTGAGGATGGACTGCTAGGAAGAAAATAAACAGGAGAAAGTGGGAAAAGAGAAGGAAGGAGGAGCAGAATGAGAAATGGAGGGAAAGTGGAGGAGATGAGGAGGAGGAGGAGGAGGGAGTAGATCCATCCCCTGATAAGCAGCTCTGTCCTTGTGGATTTTTTGGCAGGAATATTGCACATGTGTCTTCAGGGTCCATACAACTCTGGGTGCAGAAGACTTCTCCCCAACTGGAACCAAAGGTATGTGGTTCTTCTTAAACCAGGATTATTTTCCAGGTCATGGAATGCTATCTCTTATGATTTGGAGTGGAAGCAGGTTCCTTCCCTCCTTGTGTCTGCCCCCAGCCGGCTTCAGATCAGCCAGGCCACGGGGAGGTACTGCATGGTGTGATTGAACTGAGGTGACCTTTTAGGGAGTTAGGATTGGGATGTGGCCTCAGTAGTGTATTCTTAGAAATTATGATGTTGGATGAAACATGAGGTCATGGTCCTGGAGAGAGAAGAAAAAATCAGAGATGGAGTCCAAGGGATTGATGGATGCTGCTGCCAGCCCTCTGTGACTTTCTTCAATACTAGGTAAGTGCCACCTCAGTCTTTGCTGGGTTTTACTTTGTGGACCTCTTGGCGTTGGGAATGTAGCCTTTTGCTTGAATGCTGGCAGATGGAGCACTGGGCTGAAAGTCAATAAGGTTTTGGCTGGTCCAGGTTTTGCCACTTATGACGGTAATGGGAGGAGTCATGACTATCTTATTGCTTATAATAATGGCAATTAAATCACAACTTCACTACTCTAGGGCCTTAGATCTGAGAGAGTAGAAGTAAAATGGTAGGTCTGTAACACAGCCATCTCTGATCCCTCCGCTTGTTAGCGTCTGGTCAAGGGAGCCTATAGCTGATAACAACATCATCCTGTCTGGAGAGAGTGCTGCCTCAGGACGTAGCTGATCCTATATTCAGGGAGCTCTGATTGTTATAAAGGCAGAACACATGGTTAATTCTAAAAGATAAAAAAATGCTTCTGGAGGTTTAGTCCTGAACAGGTCTCAGGAACCAACGACAAAGATCGCCCAGAGCTCAGGCGTGCCTGCTTCTGACCTGTGCTTTCTCTTCAGCACAAGTAGGTATTCATCCTGGTCCTGGTGCAGCGATCCCTTACAAATACTCACGTTTTCCTGGTAACACAGGAGCAACGTCTGTGGATAATGAGCTGTTAGTCACATACATCGTGTGCCTCTATAATTGGTGAAACACCCTCTGTTGGTTCCTATTTACACCTGCTCTCTGTTTTAGACTGAAGGGAGTTCATCTCTGGCAAAGTGGAGTTTTTGGTAGTTAATTGTGGTAAAGAGCCATGTAACCTGCTTCTTCTTAATCCTTTATGTGTTTTCAAAACCAGAAAATTCTGATGTTTGAATCTCTAACTTTGGTTTTAATACAGAACACAGTGAGAGAGGTGGATTCTCTTATGGAGAGAGGTTAGAGGAAAGTTATGAGGATGCAGGGTTGTGATGGAAAGGGAGGTATGGTTCTCCACACTATTATCCTTTTTTTTTTTTTTAATTTAGAGGATCCAGCAAATCATTTAAAAGTAATAGGTCTCATTATTAGGCCATCATCTAGAGAGATTCTTTCTCCCCCAGACATTATGGAGCTCTTAAATTTTGCCGCTAAGAGTAGTAAGTGATGAGGTGCAGCAGAGCAGTTGCCTGTGGGCAGCTCCGCTGAGGCATATGTAGCAAAAATAGCAACATGTGACTTTGTACAGAAAGCCTGGTGGATACTGAGGCCTCCTGACACTGTATATAAGAGAGTCTTAATCTTCCTGTGTTCCTTGAAGCATTTAGGAACTGAGAAGTAGAGCCTTACCTAGTGTGCCAGTTCTCCCGTGGACAAGGAGAGAGGTGGTACGGGTACTCTCCTAAGACAACAGTGGCCACACAGGGGAAGTCAAGACCTTCCAAACAAAACCCAGGGGACCAGAAGCCAAGCCTTGATGTCTTATCCTGGTCTCTGTGCAAGTGTCCAGGGTGCCACATGAGGGGGTCCCAGGGATCTGAAGCAGGTCTTGAAGGATCGCAAAGGTGCTTTGCCAAGTCATGGGTCACAACTGGGAGAGACACACATAGCACAAGGCAGACAACCTGAGTCCCAAGTCAGGCAGAAGCAGCCATATGAACACTAATTCCAAATGACAGAGCCAGGCAGGTGGTTAAAATCCTGGGAAAAACTCAAATGTCTGGCAGGAGTTAAAGGAGCAGAGCCAAGTAAATAGGTACTCCTGAAGAAATGAAATAAACACAACATTTTTATGTATATGAGGAAGCCACTTCATCCCAGGAGTATGTGTACACCTCTTAAACTGGGGATTTATCCTCAGTCGGGGCCTGATGGGGTCTTAGTAATAAAGATGCCTCTGAGGAATGAGGAGTAAGAGGACACTTCAGTGGTTCTCTCCTGCAGCAGCAGTGGCTTGGATTCTCTCAGCTGGAAACCCTTTCAGCTTGCCTGGCTCACTGATGGTAGTAGAGCAAGGGTAGCATCTTAGCTCCTTGACGCTTTTGTCATTTCAGTGCCAGGATGGTGTTTTCCGTGTGTCACCTGTGGTGACTTCTCAGTAAAGATGTGGTGGTGAATCCTGGGTCTGCTCTCTGTCCCTCTGCAATGTCAGTGACCAATCATTAGTGTCTCTCTAGAGATGTACACAGGAAGAAACTGCAGAAACAGGGCCACCAGAAGGTGATTGGTGCCTCATTAGAGAGGCCAAACCTATATCCACATATATCCCATTTTTTGGATGTGATGCTCTGGGGAAAGCAGGGCACAAGCCAGCACCCTGGCATTGCATATCCTTCTCTCTGGTGCCTGCCTTTTTGTTGTTATTGTTCTGGTTTTCAGATTCTAAGAAGAACCCTCAAACCGCTTTAATATTTTTTGGTACAAATTTGATCTTCTTATTTTAATTGTTGAAGAATAATGCAAAAGTAATCTTGCTGAAGCAAAGGCACGCACTGCATGAAGCTGAAAACTCTGGCAGGGGCATTCCCCCCACCAGAAGCCAGGGTTTTCTAGCTAATGAAGGCAAAACTCTCAGAGTCTTAATGATCAAATTCCAGCTGCTAGAATAGTATTCGAAGCATCTTTATTGTCATGAGAATGTATTTATGATTGGAGAATAAAAATATCAAAGCTGTGTGCCTTCCCAGTCATCTTTCTCCCACAGAGCTGTTTGTGTGTCAGGTGAGCTGTTTCCAGGCCTGGGGGCTGGAAGTGCTGGAGCAGCTGCTACTGATGGGGCTCTCTGAGGAAGCCTCAGTTGCAGGGGGTTTTCTGGGCAGAGGCCTCGAGAATCCCAGCACTCTGCCTGGATTTATTGTAACTTCTTTTTATTTTGCATTATAAAAATAATTTTTGACGAATACTTTTTGTAATATATTTTTGTAATGATGGTTACAAGAATTTATTCACATGTTAAAATTCATATAACTTCCCACCAAAAATATAAATTTTTGACAAAAAATAACAATTAAAATAAAAAATATTCATGATATAAATGAGTGATATGCAAACTTTAATGTGAAAATCTTTAACTTTCATATAGCTTATATATATAGCCTTCCTGATTTCTTTCTGTTAGTGGATAAACATACTGCACGTGAATAAATATGTTTAAATTTATATACACAAACATGCAAATTGGATCATAATATACATATAACCTAATGTTTCACTTGGTATTATTTTTTAGCCATCTTCCATATTGATAATTATGTCTACCTCATGCTATTTAATGACTATATACAATTCCATTTTATAAACTCATTTATTTAACTATCTTCATTAAACCTTAAGCTCTGATTTGAATTACTTTAAAACAAAATGAGCCAAAACTTACCTTTGGTCATTCACTGAAGCAAAGTTGGCCATGTCTGTCGCTTGCTCCAACTGGAGGCCCAGAAAGTGAAATAAACTAATCTAGCAGAAGTTCAAAAATCAGGAAACATGAACGAAGCTAATTTTAAGCAGCATGTTAGCCATACTTTGAAATAATATGCTCGAACTGATTCTCTTCAACCTCTACCTTTTAGGTTTTCTTAAAATTTAAAGCAATATTGTTAATCTGAAAAAGCACTATAAAAAATGTCCAAAAAATCTGGAAACACAAGGGCAGTGCTGTGTTTATGGACTGCAGATAAAATGTATTTATCATCAGAGCTATGATGAGTAACGGAAACAGTATTGGTTATGCTAATAATAAGAGCTTATTAATAGTATATAAATACTTAAACATAATCTAGGCAAAATTCTTTTCCTTTTTTTTTCTTTTTCCAAGAATCCTTGATTTCAACCTGATGTCTAGGTGAAAGGAAGTTTCAGAGCTAGTTCTCAGTTATATTTGTAACCAGGACAAGGAAGAATGGATATGATACTTCAGACTTTCAGGATATATTTGATTCATTAGAGATCAGTTGTTAGATGCCTTTGGCTTATAATTGCTTGTATTTCTAATTTGTTCCATAAGAGTGGGCTTAAAGAAAAGGTTTCTCCTTGAATAACTAGACACATAGTGATCATGTCATTCAGTCACTTCCCTCCCCTTCTCCGATAAGTCTAGGGACCTCCTCTTTGGAACTCAGTTGTTATCTCCTCTAGGATACCCTGAAGGTTTCTCTTTCTTAGAAAATGGAAGCTATGAATTGCAGCCGATTTGTAGTTTAAACAGACCATAACTCATGTTTGTTCACCAGGCTATTAAGCCTGTCACTTCCCAAGGCAGGCTTCAGAGCAAAGTTTGATTTAATTGGCCAAGCCCAAAGAAACAAAAATTTCCAGGTGCTTTATGCCTGAAGCTTCATGCTTGGGTTTGCCTTGGCTTTTGGCATTTAGGTTCAAGAGAAATAAAGTAGGTAACATGGCCCTATAAAGATTGAGAACCAGGATAAAACTGTAATTTCACAAGAGGACAAAGGGAAGATTGGGTAATAAAAATGCGGGTCAAAATAAATAGTTTTTCTCACTTTTATGTAAATGATACAAAATTTTGGATGGAAAAAGTGGGTACTAGACTAAAGTTGGAGAGTTACCGCATGAGGGTAGGTCTTATTTATTTGATTTGCTTTCTTTATCTTTGTTGTGAAGTTTATATCATTTTCACAAAGGAGTTCAGATATGAGGATACACTCCTTCAACACACAAGTTAGTAATTTTGTAGGAGTCATTTCTGCCTTTGGTAAAAAAAAAAAAAAAAAAAAGCTTCTCATCCATGAAGGATGTGCCAGAGAGAGGTTATTCCTTCCCAACCCCTTCTTAATTACTGCTTATCCAGCTAGAGCAACAGGGTCTTTTATGAGAAATTGTGCAAGTTTTAAATGTTGGCAACTGATCACCATTTAAAAACTGAGTAGTTTAATAGTATAATCCATGACCTGAATTTGGCCCATGGGCTCCAGGTTAAGTATGACCTCTTAGACTGCAAGCTTCTTGAGGAGGTACAAAACTATCTCCTTTTCCCCAAGGCCTGTTACACAGGATGCTGAGTGAATGTTTTCCAAATGAATAAATTATTATCAAGAAGCAGCCATAGTAACAACTGAAGTTGTCAGTGGTAGCCACTAAGACTTAGTTATTCCCATCACAGTACCTTTGAAAGGATACACTGATCATGATCTGTCTCAGAGCAGAGGAATTCTTTTTAAGCCGGGATGTTCTGTTTTCTGACTGCATTGTTGGTCTCTAAACAACAGTATGCTTTGAAGTTGAAAGGGACCCTGTGTGTCATCCAGCCAATCTCCTCATGTTACAGATGAGAAAACAGGTCAGAACTGCAGACATAGTTCAATGTCATAATGATTCCTAGTCTCCTGGCTCTAAATGCAGAATTCTTTGCAACAGGTGGTGATGTCCCTTTGGCCCTACCTAGAATGCCCCAAATCTGCCTTACAATACAGATGCCAGGTATATCCTCTGCCTCTAATCCTTCTCCTAAAAGGCCACCAACTCCTATGTATCTTTTCAAATCCTTCCTGTGGAGTCTATTTCAAATCTCAAGTTGTGTGTTTAAAATCTTTCCTGACGGCTCCAATTGAAACTCACTCCCCTAAATCTCTTTAGCATTTACTTTCCTTTTGAATCTTAGCCAACCGTTCCATTTTATTATCATGTGGTTTTTTTTCAAGTCTCCCCAATGATAGTAGTAGCTTCTTGGGTCACAGTGTCAGACATGTAGAAGATACTTAATAAATTATTAATAAAATCAATGAACAAAATTTCTAACATATTTGCAGAATAGCAGTGAAAGTGTGCAGAACTGCCAACAATTACTAGCTGCATGATCTTGGGCAAATAGCTTAAACTTCTCCAAGATCCAGATATTTAATTTGAAAAATAGATAAGAATAGAACCCATCTTGGAAGGTTATAGTAAGAATTAAATGAAACGAAATGCTGAATGTCAGGCCTGACCTCTTTGTGTAGAGGAAGTTGGGCTCTATGAGAGGGCCTTCTGTTTACCCCATGCATCGCAAGGGCAAAAGCCTCCATATTTGGGCTTCCTTTCACGGTTTGTAGGTACAGTTTGATGAGATAAAAAATAGCCTCCAGGGGTCCCTGATGCTGAACTAGGTTACTGTTTAATTTAGCAGCCTATAAACAATCCTAGGTCAACCAGGAAGAACTTTAATACTGCAGTTATAGTCACTCACTGTATTTTTACATTTTATGCTCCTTCAGGGTTTGCAAGCTCCCTAAAGTTTACATTTTGTTCAGATTCTCAGTCTCATAAAGTCCTGAAAAGAGTTGGGGAAATGGGTTTAATCCTGGGCATTGTTTCTTTTATTGGAAATTTACAAGGAGTGCAAAGAATAATGGTGTGGCTGCTGTATAGTTAAAATTTGATTTGGAAGAAGAATAGCCTCCCCAAGTTGAATCTCTGATTTGACTACAAAAGGCCTTAAAGTGTTTTAAAAAATAAAATCCCACTTTCAAAGGGCCCAGCTCTTTTCCACTTTCCTCATTTTCTACTGTTATCTCCTCTTACCTCTTTGGTCCACTGGTAACTGCTTCCCACCTCACTGTTCTACTATTTTTTAGGAACTCACCAATTCCCTCTCCGTAGGGTGGCTACACATCCCCTTTTACACCTATTGTCTTGGCATCATTATTAAGAGCACTGCTTTGGTCTCCAAAGTATCCTGATGTGGATGATAACTTGTAGGATTGCCTATGTCTTAGTCACCAATGACAGAGGCACTTAGTCTTCAGTCTCGCTGATCCTTCTGTTGTATGTGCCACAGTGGGGACTATTGGTGTAGAAAACATTATTTCTTTTTACATTTTTAGAATACATTCTTTTTGACAACAGAGCCATATGGGTATAAATCCTGGCTCCTTCACCTATTAGCTGTATGACTTTGGAAAAGTTCCTTAGCACGTGTGTATAATTATTTTTCCATAGAGTGGGAAACAATAGGAGTACCTTCCATACAGGGTTGATATAAATGGGTTCAAAAGTAAAGTTTCTAATATAATTGGCATGATGCCTAGCACAGTAAGAGGAAATCATCCTCTTTGTCTCTTGCTTCTGGAAAGCTCTTGGCTCTGACGACTTCCCACAGTCTCCTCTTATCTCTGTGATATGTCCTTTTTTCCTTTTCTGTCACCTGCTACTTTCTATTTATCTTGCTGTCCTCTGATGTCCTTGGCTGTGACTGTTCTGTGTGTGTGTGTGTGTGTGTGTGTATGTGCACACACACAGGAACATGGCCAGAGCAGTATATATTGGTACAAATGAACAACAGTACCCCAGCAGTTGGTGAGAGCTGAGGGGATGTAGTGAGTGTCCAGCCATGTGCTAAAATGGAAGGAGGCTGTAGTACAGAGGAGAGAGGGCTCAGAGGCAAGGAGATGCAGAGACTGGCAGAGGGAGGGAGGGAGGAAGAGCTGTGCTTCAGGTGAGAAGTCTGAGGCAGGTGGCAGCCATGCCTATTTTTTTTATCTGCTTGAGAGACAAGTTTCCATATTGGAGATATCCAGGGTATGAATGATCAAAATAGGAAAATCTTCAAGGTGTACTTTTAGAATTTGGAGGAGATTAATCTTTCGTGGGTAAGAGGAAGAACAGGAACTTTGGAGTCAGATGGGCTTAGGTTCAAATTTTCCTCGATTTGTGGATTATAGGACAAGACCTAGACTTCCTAGGCCTCAGTATTTTTGTCTGTGCTTGAGAATGAAGACTTGGAGTAGTTTGACTTGGATTTGTATTCTCGTTTTCCTAATTGATAGTTTTGTGGCCTTAGGAGAGTTGCTAAACAATCAGAACTTCCATTCCTCAACTGTTAAATGGGGATAATAATAGTGCCTCCTCACAAGATTATTCTGAGGTTGAATGAGGTAGTGTGAATAAATACTTGTCATGTCTTACAGTGTTGGTGCATCTCAGATGCTATAAATAGCTTTGTTCCTGTTATTATTCCTTAGTATTCTGAAACTCAATCTCCTTATCTATAAAATGGGAATGGGAATCACTTTGTAGGGATGTTGGGTGGATTTATTGAACTACCATCTGTAAATGCTGGGTGCATAAGGGTCACTAAAAATCACAAATTTAAAGAAGCGTGAGGCAAGGCATGACTGGGGTTAATTAAAAGTTATCGTCACTAATTACATTATTTCTATACCACCGTCCTCCTCCTTTTCCTCCCTTCCTTCCTATTTCAGGATTTGTCTCTCTTCCATCCTCCTAAAATATAAACTCCAAAGGTTAAGGACTGCAGCTCTCTTTCTAACTCTCTGCCCTGTACTTGGCACAGTTCCTGCTGCATTGTAGATGCAATGAAATTAACGTGAAAAATTAGAGGAGCGAGAGATGAAGCTCAATGGAAATTGTGGGACAGGAAAATGTAGATTTAGTGGCTGGTAAAAAAAAAAAAAAGAAAAAAAGTTGCAGATGAGCAAAAGTTGTAAATTATTTGCTGAATCATGAAAAATGAGGGCTAATCTGTGCACGTCCTGAGTCATGATCCAGCTATCTGATGCCAAGTCACTGGCTGATACAGAGGTGCCACCTACCACTGGGGTCCAGGGCTATTGAACTAATTTGCATTGGTTGGAAGATGGCTTTGGTAATGGAGTCACAGTAAAGGATATGAGCTTATATTTGACCCTGGAAAAGGCCGTGGATATCTAATGCAGGGTTAATTTGCCGGTTAATGTCTTGGGTGCTGGAATTCTCTAATGTTTTATACTTATTCTGTTCATTACCCCAGCACATGGTGCTGAAGTCTGTCCAGGAACTGATTGGCTAGTTGACATTAATGATGACAAACTCAGGGTTCCCTGTTTTGTGGATAGTATGTTTTGTCTCCTGCTTTCATACTGAAGTGTCTCACAAAAGACATCTATGCAAAGCAAAACATGAAGTAACTACTGAAATAAGACCCTTCTTTGGTCTAAAAGAGGATGCAACTCAGTGGGGTAAACTGAGTTAAATGATGCATTCATTCATTTGGGGGCATACGTGCTTCAGAAGACATCTTTGCATACAACTGTGCACTGTTTCCTTTATTCCCTGCTCTTCAAAATCTCTGCCTGTGCTTTGAAAAACAAACAAGTAAAAAATAATAAAATACAGGCAAGAGGAAAATTAGGCATATTTTTATAGGAGAACCATAAAATGCTAATTTTATCCAGGTTTTTGGCCCCTGGGGGATACTTGTCCCTGGAAATGAGGATTTATTGGAAAAGGTATGTCCAGTGGGCAAAAATATAACAGATTGTGACTTTCCAGTTTTCTTTGTCCCCTACTGTGCGCAGTGCCAGCTGCCTGTAGCCAGGACCCCTGAGCTCTTATTCCTGTCTTCAATTCAAGTTATAGATTCTTTTCAAGAAAAAGGAAATAATTACAGACACAATGACTATAAATGCTGAAAAAATAAGTTAGTTTGCTAAAATTGCTTTTTCCAATCTCTGACAGTGGCTTGTTCTTCTCACCTTTATTGTTCTTACAGCAGGGACATGTCAGACCATGTTCTAGAACTAAAGGGATGAGATGGAGAAAGTAGATGTGGTCCCTGCCATTATGAAACTGATTGAGTATAGCAATTCTGGGCATCTCTGTCCTCACCATTTATTCTTTGTTTTTTTCTCCTTTCCTTTTTACCTTGTCCTCTCGCTTCTCTGGATTTTCAGTTCATTTTTATGGCATCTTTATTAGAAGCAAATGGGGCCCCAGAAATAAAACATCTGTGTCTGTGGGAAAATATTATGATGTATTTACTTGTGCAACTATGTTAAAAGATCTAATCTCTGAAAAGGAGGCAAATTGAATTCCCTCAGGAAAGCCAAAAGTGTGGTCCTGGAGACCAATAGGAGGGAGGGAGCCTTGAAGAAGAGAAGTGTAAGAAATACAAACCATCAGCTTCATGTGGTGGCTTTTCAATACATGTTTGCTGAAACGAAGCTGGTTCAGAAAGCAAGAGAGAGTTCATGTCTCAGGACCTGCAAGCTGTTACCTTGTCATCATTTTTCTCTTTTGAACCAAAAACCCAGCCTTTTCCCTTTCACACTTATAGAAGCCTATCTCTTCATTGGAAATCAGAAACTCACACACTCTAAGAAAAGCATTTGTTGAGGGATCACTCCATGCCAGCTTATGTACTAAATATATATTTCTTCTTCTTTAACATGCATTCTGCTATTTAACTAAGTCCTCATGGCAACACCAGGAGGTAGGTAATTTTTGTCCTTATTTCTTTAGATGGTAACCTAAGAATCAGAGACAAGGCTATTTTCCAAGATTGTACTGATAATATATAAAAGAGCTAGAGTCTGAATTGCAGTCTGTTAGACTGAAACCCACCTCTCCCCACGCTTTAATGCTTGATTCTTTTATACTCACATTCTGGGAGATGATGCCTGTCGGTGCTTTCTCTTTTCCAAGATAAAGTTAGGGTGCATGTACATGGTGTGCACATGCATGTGATTGTTCCCATGTATGTGCTCATGAACTTATTTTCACGTGTATTTTAAAATAAGAGACATGATAGTCTTACCTCAGAGAATGTAGCTTTTGGCCAGGAAAGGAAATTTCCTCAGGATAGTTTGAGCAGCTCTCGGATAAATAGATGGAGACTTTTCCTCAGTCTTCTCAGGGGAGTCATGGTCTCTCATTTCAGTTTTTATAGGGGCCCAGCCTGCAGTTGATGAGCCTCATCTTTTCAGCAGGAGGAGCAGTGGCTTATGTTAATGAACTTCTCCTCATTCCCATACCTTCAAAGCTGAGGAATGGGAAGGCATCACAGGGAGTGAAGTTATAATCCAAGATGGGACCACGTGAAATTGACACCTTCTTACTCATCTTGGCTGCTCCCTTGTATGCCTTACGCCCCCATCTCCGTTAAGTTATAAAGTTCATTCTTTTTTTTTTAAAGCTGTGGTTTTCTTTTTTCTTTGCAGATGTTGGGGGTAGGAGTTTATTAATTTATTTATTTATTTTTGCTGTGTTGGGTCTTCGTTTCTGTGCGAGGGCTTTCTCTAGTTGTGGCAAGCGGGGGCCACTCTTCATCGCAGCACACGGGCCTCTCACTATCGCGGCCTCTCTTGCTGCGGAGCACAGGCTCCAGACGCACAGGCTCAGTACATGTGGCTCACAGGCCTAGTTGCTCCGCGGCATGTGGGATCCTCCCAGACAAGGGCTCGAACCCGTGTCCCCTGCATTAGCAGGCAGATTCTCAACCACTGCGCCACCAGGGAAGCCCCTAAAGTTCATTCTTGATAGTATCGCAGTAAGACTCTCATGGTCGTGGTTTTATTTTATGAATTGGCATGAAGACTCGGGGAGGTAGATACTGCTTTCAGTCCTAAAACCTTACTGGAAAATAATTTTTAAAATATTTTAGTGGATTTTGTTACATGGTAAATATAAATCCAAAGGCAGATAATGGCAAGACAAAATAAATGAACAATTTATAGAACGTGGATTTGAGGAACAGAGAGAGCTGAGTGTGAATCCTGGCTCTGGTGTTCACTAGGCCTGGGAAAGGTTTAAACTGCAGTCTTTCTGTGCCTGCATCTTCTCACCTGTACTGTATTGATAATACTTAATTTCATAAAGTTTCAGGGAAGATACAGTGAGTTAGGTGCTTAAGTGTCCAGCATAGTATTATACTAGGACCCAGTCAGTGCTCACTAGTAATAATTAACATTAACAACAGTTTCCAGCTGTACCTATTCTTTTATCAGTTACCACATACATTGGCATCTCGTCATTTCATCTTTACCATAGAGAGATGTACGCAGCTTCATTTGCTTACATGAAACACAAGATAGAATAGCTGATTTCCTTTGAGCCTCATTACTGTGTTTTTTTCCAAGGGAAGAGACTCTCTTGGTCCCATGAGACTCAGGGATGAGCCTGAACACTATGCTTAAGGCAGTTTCACTGACCTTCCAAGATAGAACAAAACATCTTAGGGAAAAGTGATCCTCTGTGAGCTCCCAGCTCATCCCTGGCCTTTGATCAAGGACCATAAAGAATAAGACAGCAGGATAAACCATTCCACCTATGGCAAATGCTTCATGAGTATCATGGGTCTGCATTTGCTTATTACCCTTATTTGGACATTGGTTCTTCTCCCTTTTCCGATGCATTTTAAAAGAGCAGTAGTATTCTACTTACCAACAAGCATTTCCAGAAACTCTCTAGAATCTGAAAACTTTAGGTGCCAACCTCAGTACTGTGCTTTATTTGGTCTCTGTAATAGAGGGTAGATTAGACAGCACCATTATATGATTTCAAAGTTTTTGATCTCTGAATTTTTATCTGGAAAAAAATGTGTGGAGGACTTTCTCTCTGCCAGACACTGAACTTAATCCCAAAGAGCCACTTTGCCTCTCTGAAAAGAGAAGACATAACATATAGAGACAAACTAAAGAATGGACAAGGACAGAAAATATATATTTCAAATGAAAGGAAAGTGTTCCAAAGGTAGAGAGTGCTTGAGATTCAAATGAGAGGGAGATTATCAACCGCATTCCCAGAATTTTGCCTGGAAACTTTATTTCAATGGCAAAACACATAATTAATCTGGATTCTATGAGTCACGGTTCTTTGGGGTAGGGAGATGAGGAAAGGAAAATAGGTTGAGAGTCTTGTCTCAAAAATGAGATCAGGGGACTGGAAACATAGAAATGGAAAATGAAGTCAACTTTAACAGTATTTTATTGCAATCATGGCGTCAGGTGGGGCTATGGTTTTATCTGAAGCTCAATTTGAAAAAGATTTGCTTCCAGGCTTACATGATTGTTGGCAGTATTTAATTCTTGCAAGCTGTGAGACTGAGGGCCTCATTTTCTTGCAGACTGTTACCTCAACCCCTTGTTACAAAGCCTTCTCAACAGGACTACTTCTTTCCTCAAAGTCAGCCAGGGAGAGAGTCTGCTTTTATGATGGTTATTATAATCTTACGTATTGAATCCAAGTATACATAATTAAATGGATCCTGTCACTTTTATGACACTATCAGTTAGAATCAAGTAGCTGGTCTCGCCAGCTAGAAAATAAAAGCACACAAGGGTGTGAATCCTAGGAGGCAGGGATCAAGAAGGACACCCTAAAATCTATCACAGGTTTTAAATTGTTGATCTTTGAAATATTACCTTGATTTAACCAGAATGCATTGAATTGGTTCTATGTTTTGGGATCTTCTCAACAAAGTGAAAGCTATAGAGATGAATAAACCTCAGTGTGCTTTTGGGAAGCTTATAGTCTCAGTTTAGTAAAGAAGATAACGTGTAAATACATAACTTGAGAATGAAGCACAGAGGATAAGAATCAGCAAAGGGCAATGGTCTTTGGAATAGGGGAGGGATTTCTTCCGGAGGGTAGAAGAATTTTTGATTAGGATTATAGGATAGACGGGATTTGGGGCAGTGAACAAAGAACAGCACAATTGTGAAAATGGACCCCAGAGATTTCAACACAGCCTTGAAGTTAGGTTTGATACCAAATATTGTCATTAAAAAAGTTGGAGGACCTTTTCTTTTCTGAAGGTTAATGAATCGATATATTGGTAACTAAGACAGCTATTACGGAGATGAAATGAAGTGGTGCCAGAGAGTTCAAGCAGAATTAAAAGCTTTGCAAGGGATTTCCTGCTAGGCCAGTGTCCTGTGAAGCAGCTAAATTATGTAGCAGTGAGAGTTCAAAACCTCTTACTAAGTATCTGCGGAAGTTTCTTAAAGCCATATTCCAGTTGTTTATAATCCTCAGACACGGGAGTTAGCATCCTTAGAAAGTGGACCCAGATGAAATTTGTCTCCATAGTTTAGGTTTAAAATGTGGCCTATTTTGAGCAGTGGCTTTGCTACAGTCATCAAGGAAAGTAGGTGGAATTCCCCTCAGCAAGGCCTCATCGATCATCTAGTGCCCTTCAGAAAATAGCAGTGTGTGTTAAGCTGTGATTTGTCAGGGAAAAATACAAAAGATGTTGTTTCCCTGAAGTAGTTTGTCCCATGAATATTTCTCCAGGAGAAAAGTTGTCAGTTACCAACATGATAGCACTTTTAACAACTTTTATTTGCTTCTTTCCTTTTGACAATTTCAAAATTATAGGAAAATTGTAAAAATAATACACCAAAATTTCCTATAACATTCACCTAGATTCTGAAACTCTTGACATTTTACCACCTTTTATAATTCTCTAAATCTGCCATAAATATATGTGTGTATGTGCAATATTTTTGAACCATTTAAGATTAAGTTATATAGACATGATCCTTCACTACCCTGAATACTTTTCATGTGCATTCTTTACATCAAAGGACATTTTCCTAAGTATCCATAAAACACATCAAAATCAAGAACTTAACATTAATAAATACAACCATCTAATCTACAAATGCTATCAATAATTTGGACAATTTTTATCAATATTGTTTTTTTACAGAAAATATCATAGATATTTTGACATATATCCCTCAGTATAATACCATAGAGTGTTTGAATTGCCCTAAAAATTCTCTGTGCTCTGCCTGTTTTTCTCTCCCTCCCCATCTTCTCCAACAAGCACTAATATTTTTAAAGTCTCCATAGTTTTCCTTTATCAGAACATCATATAGTTGGAACCATACAGTACGTATCCTTTTGAGACTGGCTTCTTTCACTTAGTAGTATGCATGTAAGTTTCCTTCATGGCTTGAGAGCTCATTTCTTTTCAGTGCTCGATAGCATTCCCTTTTATAGCTGTACCACAGTTTATTCACTCATGTACAGAAAGACATCTTTGTTCCTTCTATGTTCTGACAATTATAAATAAAGCTACTCTAAACAACTTTGTACAGGTTTTTGTGTGGACATATGTTATCAGTTTCTTTGGGTAAATACCAGGGAGACTGACTCCTAAATGTTATGGTAAAATTATTTTGAGTTTTGGTAGAAAATGCCAAAATGTCTTCCAAAGTGTCTGTACTATTTTGCATTCCCACTGGCAGAGAATGAGTGTTGCTTTTCCTCCACATCCTTGCCAGGATTTGGTGTTGTCAGAGTTTTGGTGTTTTTTGAGCTTTCTGCATCTGTGGTTTGGTGTATGACACTAATTTAGGAGATTTCTCAGACATTATTTTAAAGATTTCTTCTATTCCTTTCTCTTTCTTCTCCTCCTGGTATTATTGCATGCATGTGTTATGATTTTTTGTAGTTGTCCTACAGTCCATGGGTATTTTATTCTTTTTGTTTTGTTTTTGTTTTTGTTTTTTGTGGTACGCGGGCCTCTCACTGTTGTGGCCTCTCCTGTTGCAGAGCACAGGCTCCGGATGAGCAGGCTCAGCAGCCATGGCTCACGGGCCTAGCTGTTCCACGGCATATGGGATCTTCCCGGACTGGGGCACGAACCCGTGTCCCCTGCATCGGCAGGCGGACTCTCAACCACTGCACCACCACTGAAGCCCCTGTTACAATATTTTTGATCTTAGCATTTCTTTTGGGTTCTTGCTTAGTATTTACATCTCTCTGAACATTGCCCATCTGTTCTCACACGCTGTCTACTTTATCCAGATACCCTTAGCATATTAATTATAGGTTTAAATACCTGGTCAGATAGTTCCAACATCCTTCATGTATGGTCTGATGCTTCTCTGTCTCTTCAAACTGTGTTTTTGTCTTTTAGTATGCCTTGTAACTTTTTGCTAGCTGGACATAACCAGGTAAAGGTAACTGCTGTGAATAGGCTGTTAGTAATGTGGTGGTGAGATGGTGGGGGTGGGATGGGGAAGTAATATGATTAGGTGTAAGTTCTTAGTGAGCTTGTGCTCTGGACTAAGAACTTCACAAGTGTTTGTTTCTTTTTTTCTTCCCTCTTACGTGGGACAGGAAGGCTAGAGGGGACTGAAGTTGGATATTTCCCTTCCCTGAAGTCACTTAGGCTCTGATAGTACCCCAGTAGGTCAAGCTCTGGTTAATTAGTTTTCTCAAGGACAGTCCTTGTTAAGAACATAGTGCTCTTGGAGTATTTGAAAATGGTTCCTTTCCTCTGCCCCCTGCCAGAAGCATGGGGGAAGTTTTCTCTGTATACTGTGAGAACCTGCTTGAGTTCCTGGAGGTAAATCTCATAAACTTGTGTGGCTCCTCCTGTGACTGGGTCTCCCTGGATTTTTTAATTCTCAGAGCTGTCTGCACAGAACTTCCAGTAATTCATCAATTACAGTTCAGGTGTTCCTATGCAGGCACTTGTTCCCATAGAAGTTTCAGTGTGCAAGTCTTGGTAAGCTGTGACTCACTGTATTTGCCTGTCTGTTTCTCCAGTCTTGGGGCCAATGACTGGCCCTGTGTCCTCCCACTCTCTTATGGATCCAAGGATGGTTGAGTTTTCAGTCTGTTCAGCTTTTTACTTGATAGGATAGAGTGGCAACCTCCAAGGTCCTCCCATGTGGAACTGGAAACCAGAAGTGTTCAACACTGTTTCTCTAAGAAATTACCCAGTATAAGATAATGTATTTAATTCAGTTATGTCTTTTTAGTGTTTGAGGATCATTTCTCCATTTTTTCTAATCTTTCATGATTTTTTTTTTTTTAAGATGACAGGCAAGTGATTTTGTCAAATGTTGCTCACTATTCAATTTGAGTTTTCTCATGATTGGATTCAGGTTACATATTTTGGCCCAAATATCACAGAAATGTTACCGTGTTCTTGTTGAATCATATCTGATGTCACTACGAATGGATTTGTGTCATAATTTGTGCTAACATTAGTGTTGCTTGGTTAAGGTTGTGTTTCAATTTCTGCTTTGTACAATTAATTATTCCAAAGAGAAAAGAAAGTATTTTATGGGGACATATTTGAAATTCTGTTAACTCTTTTCTCATTACATTTCTCATTAGTTTTGACACATCGTTATTTCTTGCCTGAATCAATTATTGCTGTAGAAGTTATCAAATGTTTATAATACTGTCACTCCTCCTACATTTATTACTGGGCATTTTGCTCTAAAGAAGGGTTTCCTCTTCATCTATTTAAACATGTATTTATATCAATATGCACTCATGGGTTTTTATTTTACTTAATGGATTTTAATTGTTTGCTATCATTATTAATTCTTATGCTCAAATTACCCAAATTGACCAGTAGAAACCTCTTGCAAGGGCACTCCTATGTCCTATGGGCCTTTTATTATTCTCTGAACTCTTTTTCTTGGTTGGCACAATAAGTTATTCCAGTTTCATCTGTGCTTTCACTATCCGAGTCTTAATGTCATTTCTCCAATGAGCTCTGGTTCATTTTAATGGAAAATGGATTTAAAAATCAAGATCTAGGTTTGCTATTTCTACTGACTTTGCTATTTAGATTTGCTCTTTCTACTGACTTTTCAGTGGATAAAGCTGGAAATATTATGTGTGTATATATTACACACATAATCTTCCTATGTTTACATCTGTATCTGTACTTCCAATTCAACTCCAACAACTTGTGGTTCATTCTAGGCTGCTACTTTCCATATTTGTAACTCTCTAATAGTGAGAAACCTGTCTCCCATTATCCTCAGTATATTTTCTTATTTGCTCATTACCCCTGTGTGTTTCTAATCCACTACCAGCTCCTTACCAGGACAGCCACCCTACTTATATGTGTTCTTGCTGTGCACTGAACACCCAGAGTGAAACTTGCTCAGATACCCACTTTGCTCAGCCCCAAATCCTGGTGGTCCACTCCTTCACTCAGCCCTCTTCCTGTTTGTCTCCAAATCTTGCCATGCTACTGTTTTTATTAGCTGCCTTCCTTACTCGGTTCTAAATCAGATCAGGCCACCACCACATTAGCTGCCTTCCCCTCTTATTCCTGAACGTCATCAACATCCTCCAGCAAATACTCACGAGGAGCCAAGGAAAATAAAGAAGAAAGAATAAAGCATGTGGTAAAAACTTTGACTCAGCAATTTAATTGGGCTTTGAGCCTAACATAATATCTCCTTGCCTAGAACATTTCTGGAACACAAGTTAGAAACTGCCATTGGAGCCACCGGTTGGTGTTCTCCTTTATGACGATATCACCACCTCGTGTGCCAGTGGTATGGGTTCTTCCTATCCACTTTCAAATATCCATCACCTTCTCTCACAAATATATTATTTAGTTAATTATGAGAAAAGAGAGGCTATGTGTGACAGAATGTAATTTCACTACTCAGTGTGACCAACTACTTGAGAGGGCTTTTTAGAGGTCACAGTGATTAAATGATTAAGAACATGCATGAATTCTGCTCTTGGGCTGTCTGCATTAATAACCCACCTCTGTCTCTTACTAGGACAGGAAGTTATGTGTATGGATGAACATTGGTATCGATCAGAGAGATCTGTGTTCAAATCCCAAATATATCCATAATAGTTAAATGACTTTGAAGAAACCCCTAATATCTCTGATCCAAGAGGTAGGGGAACCTGGGAGAGTTTTGTTCAAGAGTTGGATGTTGAGGGGGAAACTACTGCAGTGAAGACAGCAAAGAAAGTGGGGATTCTGAGGAGAGATAGATACTCAAAGTTTGATGAACTGTGATGGGTTGTTAGGCTGGTGTGGATGCTTTGGGGGAGGGACCATCTGGGAAGGATATTGGTCACTTAAGCAGTAGAGTTGAATTCTAACCTTCTAAGTATTCCCTATCCATGTGTGTGCTTGCCAGTTGACCCACACAGTCCAGTGGTCCTTTGCAGATAGGGGAGACAAGGAAAACTTCACTACTCACTTGGAATCAGAAGTGTCTGGAGGGAATTATTATTATTATTATTTTTTAATTTTTAAATTTTTTTTTTTTTTTCCGATACGCGGGCTTCTCACTGTTGTGGCCTCTCCCGTTGCGGAGCACAGGCTCTGGACGCGCAGGCTCAGCGGCCATGGCTCACGGGCCCAGCCGCTCCGCGGCATGTGGGATCCTCCCGGATCGGGGCACGAACCCGTGTCCCCTGCATCAGCAGGCGGACTCTCAACCACTGCACCACCAGGGAATCCCAGGAGGAAATTATTTAAGTAGAGATGTCTATACATAGGTTCCAAGCTCAATAACTCAGACCTGTCATCCTGCTTGCTCTTGGAATTTACAATAATTTCTGCTAGATCCTAACACAGAGGTCTTATTTGTGGGATATGAGTTTATTACTTGTGGGAGAAGCTTTTCAGCTGTAGTAAACAGTTCTCAGTACACATATAGCTGTTTCTGTTACAAGGATATCCAAAAGCTTGTCTCCCTCAGAGTTGATTTTGAAGAAGGTTCTGAAGGAGTTGTATTGAAGACCCTTGGGGACTTGACATTTTGGTGTTGGTCGTGTATCAATCCATTATTTTCTGATGGATATGCCCTGATTTTTATCTTTCTCCCTAAGCCAGCAAATTACAGCAGGGAAAACCCACTTTAAAAGTGGCATTCGGGACATTCTGACACATGCTACAACATGAATGAACCTTGAGAATATTATGCTAGGTGAAACAAACCAGTCACAAGTGGCAAATGTTGCGTGATTCCAGTTATATGAGGTACCTAGAGTAGTCAGGTTCATGAAGGCAAAAAGTAGGATGGTGGTTCCAGGGGGTGGGGAATGGGGAATTGTTGTTTAATGGGTATAGAGTTCCTATTTGGCCAGATGAAAAGGGCTCTGGAGATGGATGATGGTGATGGTTTCACAGGAATATGAACGAACATACTTAATGATTCTGAACTGTAGGCTGAAAAATAGAATGGTGAATTTTATGTTTATTTCCCTGCAGTTAAAAATAAATAAGGCAAGTTATATTTTTTTAAGTGGCATTTAGATATTTAGAAAAATATATATTTTCTGTCCATTTATATGTTGGACCATGGGAGTGAGGGTTGATATTACTGATTCCTAGGATACCATGATATCCACTTGGAGTTTCTAGATTCCTGTTTAGCTAGAGGTTTCATGTTCTAGGACAGTGGTTGGTGGAAGTTGGGCAAGAAAGAAGAGGGAGGGTAAAGGAAGGCATAAAAAGCATAAAATGATATAATTTTAGAGTCTCTGGAACACCATGCTTTTTCTCTTCCCCTTGAAAACTCTTGGCTGAGTTAGGTTTTGTGCAATATCCCTGCTTTAAGTCATTTCATTGAAAGCTGCAGTTGAAACAACATAACTTAAGTTGCCATCTCCACTTTTCACAATCCCTCCAAATCTCACCAAATGGTACTTATTTTTTTTCAGATTCAAGATGCCAGCAACTTGATTTTCCATTTTTCCATTGCTTAAATTGTGTATTTTTGTCAGAGCTCCCCTTATGTGGATAAATGTGAGACTGTTTACTCATTGCTGTCTGATTTATACCTTGTTTAGTCTGGAGAAAGAGAAGTATAAGGCAAACAAAACTTGATAAGCAGTACTATTAGCAGTAATATCAGAAGATCATTTCTTAGCAAATATTAAATATTCAAAGAGTATCTTGTCTACTTTCCTTAGAGAGGGAGGGATATGATTTAACAATCCATATTAGTAATTGAAATCTAAAACTATAATTTTTAACATTGGATTAAATCATGCATGCTATGGTCTGGATCTTTGTGTCCCCCCTCCCCAAAATTCGTATGTCAAAACCTGTCCTCCAAAGTTAGGAGGTGGGGGCCTTTCAGAGGTGATTAGATCATGAGGATGGATCCCTCCTGAATGGGATTAGAGCTCTTATAAAAGAGACCCAAGAGAGCTCTCTCACCTCTTCTTCCATTTGAGGTTACAGCTAGAAGGTGCTGTCTGTGAACCAGAAAGTAGGATCTTACCAGACACTGAATCTGCTAAAACCTGGATCTTGAACTTGCTAGCTTTCAGAACTGTGAGAAATAAGTTTATGCCTGTAAATCACCCAGTCTGTGATATTCTGTTCGAGTGTCTCAAGAAGGCTAAGAAAGAAAATGGGTACCTAGAAGTGGAGGTGCTTCTGTAACACATACCTAAAATGTGGAAGTGACTTTAGAAATGGGAAAAGGGTAGAGGTTGGAAGAGTTTTGAGATGCATGGTAGAAAAAATTTGTACTGCTGTGAAGGAACAGTTAATGGTGATTCTGGTGAGAGCGCGGAAAAAAAAAAAAAAAAAAGCTGTAGTGAAAGCCTCTGTCTTCTTAGAGAATACCTAAGTGGTCATGAACAGAATCTTGGTAGAAATGTGGACAGTAAAGGTCATTCAAATGAGATCTTAGATGGAAATGAGGGACATATTATTGACAATGGGAAGAAAGCAATCCTCGTTATAAAGTAGAAAAGAGTTTGGCTGAATTGCGTTCGTGTCTTAGTATTTTGTGGAAGGTAAAACTTGTGAGTGATGAAACGATATTTGAACGAGGAAATTTCTAAGCAAACTGTTGAAGGAGCAGCCTTGTTCCTTTTGACTGCTGTAGTAAAATGTGAGAAGAGAGAAATGACTTAAAGATGCAGGTGTTCACCAACAAACACATGAAAGAATGCTCAACATCATTAATCATTAGAGAAATGCAAATCAAAACTACAATGTGATATCATCTCACACCGGTCAGAATGGCCATCATCAAAAAATCTACGAACAATAAATGCTGGAGAGGGTATGGAGAAAAGGGAACCCTCATACACTGTTGGTGGGAATGTAAATTGATACAGCCACTCCGGAGAACAGTATGGAGGTTCCTTAAAAAACTAAAAATAGAACTACCATACGACCCAGCAATACCACTACTGGGCATATACCTTGAGAAAACCATAATTCAAAAAGAGTCATGTACCACAATGTTCACTGCAGCTCTATTTACAATAGCCAGGACTTGGAGGCAACCTAAGTGTCCATTGACAGATGAATGGATAAAGAAGATGTGGCACATATATACAATAGAATATTACTCAGCCATAAAAAGAAACGAAATTGGGTTATTTGTAGTGAGGTGGATGGACCTAGAGTCTGTCATACAGAGTGAAGTAAGTCAGAAAGAGACAAACAAATACTGTATGCTAACACATATATATGGAATCTAAAAAAAAAAAAAAGGTCATGAAAAACCTAGGGGCAAGACAGAAATAAAGACACAGACGTACTAGAGAATGGACTTGAGGACACAGGGAGGGGGAAGGGTAAGCTGGCACGAAGTGAGAGAGAGGCATGGACATATATACACTACCAAACGTAAAATAGATAGCTAGTGGGAAGGAGTCGCAAAGCACAGGGAGATCAGCTCAGTGCTTTGTGACCAGCTAGAAGGGTGGGATAGGGAGGGTGGGAGGGAGGGAGACGCAAGAGGGAGGAGATATGGGGACATATGTCTATGTATAGCTGATTCACTTTGTTATAAAGCAGAAACTAACACACCATTGTAAAGCAATTATACTCCGATAAAAATGTAAAAAACAAAACCAAAAAACCCAACGCAGCCAAAATAAATAAATAAATACATTTATTAAAGAAAAAAAAGATGCAAGTGTTCATCAAAAGGAAGCAGAAATAAAATTTTGGAAAATTCTCAAACTATCCTTATTGGATTAAGAAAAATAAGACCCTGTTCTGGATAGAACACTAAAGTTGCGGCCAAATTTGTTAAGGATATTAGTCAGCCATCTAAATAGAGGCCAGTATCTGTTGTCCAAGAGAATGGAAGAGTGACCCTGAAGGAAATTTGCAGTTCCTCATGGTGACCACCCCAATCACAGGCCTGGAGTGCAAGGGCCAGGAGTGGATGCAGGATGATTTCAAAGGAGGGGCCCATCTATGGCAGTTGGTTATGGCAGTCCAAACTGAGTAAGACACATAGCCTATAAATTACCTAATAAGTTCTCTGAGGGGGAAAAGCACCTATTTTAGTTTATATTTCTCTGAATGTGAGGAAGAATGACATTTCCATATATTTGTTTGCTAGTTTAGAATTCTTCTGATTTTCTGTTCATGAAGCAAGGAGTTGTGATATAGACATGTAAGAAAGGGATGGGCTGCTGAGCAAGGTGAAATGTCCAGCATCCTGGATTTCTTTAAAGTCATGCTGGACAGCCTGTGGGGTTGTGAGAGGAAGGGGATTGGAACATTGGAATAAATAACTCTTGAGTCATTTTCCGTTCTGAGAATTCAACAATTCCAGTTGGGGGAAAGGCTACTCATATACATGCTGTGTCTGATGAAAGTGCTAAATTCAGAGTAGAAGAATCTTAAAGGTGACTTTTTCCCCCTTTTACGCATTGCCCTCCTTCCCCAATTTTATTTTCTTTGTCTATTTTACTTCTCCCTAGAGGGTGTAATCTCGATAACATTTCTCTAATGGTCACTTTCTGATTAGCTCTTTGAAGCTCAGCCAAGTTCTAACCAGGCATTGACTTTCCTTCATCCCCAGGGTCTGGAGATGTAGCATTGTTGCTTCACAAAGCTGAATTTCTATCAGTAAGTTGCCTTTTTGAAGGCAGTCAGCAATAAGTGGAGATAAGTACGGGGGGAAGTGTGGTGTGTAACAGATAACTAAAAATATTGGTCAGCTAAAAGGCTCCTGAATCTGCTTGCGAGCAGGGCCAATTTTATAGTTTGCTTTACTTAGAGGCAGTGATAACACAATTTAAAGAAACACATCTTGCAAGAAATAAAGTTGCATTATTTCAAACTGTTTGGCATTCCTAAATGTGAACATGCTTTGTTTGATTTGTTTTCCCTTCCCACCCTCATGAAGAGGTCAGAATGCATCATAGTGCAAGGGCACCTGGCATGTCTTGATTTTCCTACAAGGCTCTATCACCCTGAGTGAGAACCAAAATGGTGACAACAGCCATCACAGAGCATTTATGCTAAATCCTGCATATGCATGTGTGCAACCATTTTCTCCATATTATAAGTGGTGGGGTCTAGAGAAAGGAAGAATTCTTTTTGGTTCTCACAGAAAAATAGTTTTATTTTTACTGAAAAAGTTGTGGTTAATCAGAATCTCTTGAGACAGTTAATGGCCAAATAATACTGAGGTCAGGAAATCTGTCTGACTCTAGTAGTGTGCTTAAGCCATTCAAAAGGAAGAGA